>NW_022589732.1:7976261-7976565 GCF_004348235.1 Phoca vitulina
CTGGGTATTTACCCCAAAGACACAGATGTAGTGAAAAGAAGGGCCATATGCACCCCAATGTTCATAGCAGCAATGTCCGCAGTAACCAAACTGTGGAAAGAGCCAAGATGCCCTTCAACAGATGAATGGATAAAGAAGATGTGGTCCAAAAAAAAAAAAGATGTGGTCCATATATACAATGAAATATTACTCAGCCATCAGAAAGGATGAACACCTGACTTTTATATCAACATGGATGAGACTGGAGATTATACTATGTGAAATAAGTCAAGCAGAGAAAGTCAATTATCATATGGTTTCACTT
>NW_022589732.1:7976575-8008100 GCF_004348235.1 Phoca vitulina
AAGTCAAGCAGAGAAAGTCAATTATCATATGGTTTCACTTATTTGTGGAACATAAGGAATAGCATGGAGGACATTAGGAGAAGGAAGGGAAAAATGAAGGTGGGGGGAATCAGAGAGAGAGATGAACCATGAGAGATTATGGACTCTGAGAAACAAACTGAGGGTTTTAGAGGGGATGGGGGTGGGGGGATGGGTTAGCCCAATGATGGGTATTAAGCAGGGCACATACTGCATGGAGCACTGGGTGTTATACGAAAACAATGAATCATGGATCACTACATCAAAAACTAATGATGTATGGTGACTAACATAACGTAATAAAATTAAATTAAAAAAAAAAAGATAAAAAAAGTCATGCACCAAAGTAAACACACACACTATGGAACAGCTATTAGAACCATATAAATATTGATGCAGAAAAATTATGAATTCATTTATTTAAATTGTGACAGTGTAAATATATATCATGCTTTAATAAAGTACTTTTAATACAGGCACCACACATTTTTTTGGCTAAATATGATAAAAGAGATCACCAAATAATGGAGATCATCCAGTATTCTTGAGCTTGATCGTGAATCTCAGTAATACAGTTTAAGAAAATGCTTTGTGGAGGGGCACCTGGGTGGCTCAGTCGTTAAGCGTCTGCCTTCGGCTCAGGTCATGATCCCAGGGTCCTGGGATCGAGCCCCGCATCGGGCTCCCTGCTCAGTGGAAAGCCTGCTTCTCCCTCTCCCACTCCCCCTGCTTGTGTTCTCTCTCTCGCTGTGTCTCTCTCTGTCAGATAAATAAATAAAATCTTTAAAAAAAAAAGAAAATGCTTTGTGAAGGTGAACCTAAACCTTTATCAACAGGGTCAGATTCTGATGGAATGATATTTTGTGAGATCTTGTATGATTTTTTTACCCCTGTTTTGTGGGTGAGGGTATCAAAATGATGACTAGATTTTTAAAAAAATTGTGAAATATTTCAAGCATTTCTAAAAGACTAGAGTGTATAGAATAATAAACAATATAATCTTACCATACAGCTTTACCAAACCTTAACTTTAGTCATACTTGGTACTATATGTAAGATTAAAGACCCTTGTATAACCTTTCCCAGGATTTTATAAATTTTGACATGTGATAGCTAGATAATTTTTTAAGTTATTTTGATAAACTATAATGTACTAACTATTGGGATGGTTTAACAAGGTAGCTCCTTTAAAGAGGTTTATCTTTATCATACCTGTTTTAAATTTTAGCAGTGGCCTGCCACTGATGCTAGTAATAATGTCTATCTTTTACTGGGCCACTTATTATGTTCTAATCACTCTTCAAAGCATATTAAATATATCATTTTATTTAATCCTTCCAACCATGTGAAAATGTGAGTTCTAAGAGGGCAGGGAGTTATGTCTGTTACATTGATTGTTCTAGCTCCAGGATTTAAAACAATCTCATCACCTAGTAGGTGCTCAGTATATATTTGTTAAATAAATTAATAAATATATTTTAGTCAATGAATCCTGCTCTAACAAAATAATACAGCCTGGGTAGTTTATAAATGACAGAAATTTATTTTTCACTGTTGTAGAGACTGGGAAATCCAAGATCGCGGTATCAGCAAGGTTGCATTCTGGTGAGAGCCCTCTTCCTGGTTCACATCCAATGCCTTCTCCCTATATTCTCACATAATGGAAGGGACAAGGGATCTCTGTAGGGTCTCCTTTATGAGAATATTAATCCCCTTTATGAGGGCTTCATCCTCCTGACCTAAGTACCATCCAAAGGCCCTGCCTTCTAATACTTTCACATACGACACTAGGGTTTCAACATAGGAATTTGGGAGGACACAAACATTCAGACCATGGCAAAATAATATAATTATTAAAAAATAATAATAATAATAATATAATTATTAACATTTTAGAGAAGGGCATTTGGTGAGTAGAAATTATTGCTCAAAGATCATAAATTTGGTAGGAAATGACAAAATCATTAATCCTAAGCACACTTAACCCCTTCCAAACTCTTCTTTTCTTGTGCTTCCCATGGATTCTAGGGATATAGTCCATTGTCTTGATGCCTCAACTCTAAGATTTCCTTTAGTGGTGAAATCTTAGTAGGAATGATATATGCTTTGTGAAAATGTAATCCTTAGCTGTATTTCTCAAATATACATAAATTGTTCACAGCACAAGCTCTGGGGCCACTCTGTAAGCAGAGGTTTTTATTGTTTTGTTAAGATTCTCCAGGATGCTATTAAAGTTCTTAAAACTATGCCAACACAAACTTGCAAGCTCAGATACATGACTCCCTACTTTCAGATCCTGTATCTAGCAGGAGGCATGCTTTTTCCATTTCTCCTACCTTTGGAGAAAATGTAGGTAAGGAGCATCCTGCTTTTCCTGCCTAAAACCCCTTCATCTCTAGCTGGAGACTTTGGTCTTTCAGAATGCTCAGGAGCATGTCTTAGAATTACAAGTACGTGGGGCAGTATTATATGGCAAGGAGAAACTTGCCCTCTAAACCCTTAACTAATGTAATTTCTCACAGGATTCACCATATTAAGGATTTTTATTTATCCAAATTACACTTATTAAATACATGTGCTTACAGTTGAGACACTGCCTAGAAATAACTAAATACAAATGAAATTTTGGTAATCACTTTGATTCTGTTTTTGTTGAAAGTTTCTGAAATTTGTGTCTATTGCAAATAATATGGTAACTAATAGTGTACATACATTCACTGAGGCAATTTTAAGAAAATCCTTTATTAAAGGTCTATTTTGTCATTTGGAGCATTTGTAAGTACATAGCTAGGGCATCTTCAGAATTTAGGAAATGTTTATTACCTTTATATACGAGTCTAAGATGCAAGCCCTTAGTGCTATTTATTTCATCAGTAAGATTATTGATGATTACTCCAGCTCTACCTTAAAGTTCTGATAAAAATTCTCAAATCTGATTTTGACAAAGTCAAAAGAGGACTTCTAATTATGGCTTTTCTAAAAATTGAATTCATAATATTCAAACAATAGTACTGCAGGGTATCCGTTGTTCATTCAAATGAGAGCATCTTGAGTGAACTTGCCTGTGAGTACATGGAATGATGCATGATAAATTCCAGTTCACATGCCCAAACTATTCTTTCATCATGTAAGTATAGGCAGTCATTCAAAGCCTAATTAGCAATAGAGAAATAGTGGATTACTTCGGGAGAGCCTATTCAATCATTTCTGAAAGCATGCTTTCTCCCTGTCTTTCCATGACTTACGTAAAGCTGTATGATTTCCCCACAGTCTCCATGGCGATCACTGAGGCATATACCATTATGTGAAAATGTAGTCACAAAGGACCCAGAGAAAAGAATCTTACAACCACAAAACTGTCTCTTGATTTTAGCCAATGGCATAGGAGATCCTGGCTGCAGGTCATCACTGGATTATCCAGATGAAGAAGAGATTTTTTTTTCTTGGTAAACAGGCACCCAAGTTATTCAGCCTGAGCCAGGTTTAAGTCATCAAATTGGCTCTCACCTCACCTTCCTATTGTTACATCTTGGATGTGTCAGTCTTAAACGTTTTAATTCCTTGGAGGTGAGGTGGAGAAAATGAGGGAACATCTGCTTTATATTGGGTTTACTTTATTTTCACTTCTAAGAACAATTAAATCATTATTTAGCTCTCTACTACCTAATTCTGTAAGGGTGATTTTCAGAGTTAGTGATCTGAAAAACTGATGTAGTCTGCGACACTACTAGTTAATATTTTAGGTGATCTACATCTTCCTCAAATGTTTAGGGTTTTATATAATATCACCCATTGACTTTGTAAGCCCAGTACCAAACCAGATGTACCCTCTGTTCCTGTAATGCTGGTCAACTTGCCCTTCCTCAAAGCTACCGTGCACTTTCACACACTTTTTTCTTTTTCTGGGATGCTATTCCAATTTCTTCGAGGTTAAATTCAACAATTCAGTTCAAATGCTATATCCTTAAAAATGTTCCCCTCAATACTCTGACATTCCAGCAGGATTAACTGCATAGCATTTTGTTAATATGATGATTAAAATCCTTTGGAATTTAATTTGATATACTAGATTGTGTGTTCTCTGAAAGCAAACTTTGTGCCTTTTCCTTCTTTTTTTTTTTTTTAAAGATTTTATTTATTTGAGAGAGACAATGAGAGAGACAGAGAGAGCACATGAAAGGGGGGAGGGTCAGAGGGAGAAGCAGACTCCCTGCTGAGCAGGGAGCCTGATGCAGGACTCGATCCTGGGACTCCAGGATCATGACCTGAGCCAAAGGCAGTCGCTTAACCAACTGAGCCACCCAGGCGCCCTGTGCCTTTTCCTTCTTTACAGCCTCCTCTACTTCCCAGCATATTGCCTTGCATATAGTTGATATTCAGTATATTTTTATCAAAATCCATTTTTGCAGAATATTGTTTCAATCCCAATTTTAAAAGAATATATTTTTATTGAAACACATCATGTCTTGATGCCTTTAATCAACTAAAATTTCAAATAGGTATATATTGAAGAGATATATAAGTGAATGTATGAAAATAGATAATTGGTTATTGTTATATAACTTATCTTTGCACAGATATATACTATGTTGGTCATCCTTTAGTCCCAGCACCTATTCCATAACCATTATATTAAGAGTGCTTAGTTTGTGTGCAACTGACTTAACATTTTGATCTTGCTAATATTATGTGTTTATTAATTTTGAAAGAAAATTATAAGTCTATTTATTTTCATTTTTCTTTGTCAAATGATTCAGATAAAACTTTTTAGAAGCCAAAGATCATGTTTACCACAATGTCATGAATGGGGAGGATTTTGTTAGTGCAATTTTGAGGGTAGCATCAGAATTATCTTTGTGTTACTAAGTCAAGGTCACAGAACATTGTGATGATTAATGCTTAAAGTTATTTTTCATAACTTGAAGATTTCTTAAACTATTTATTCCAAAGATGAACACATTTATTCAAAGCATAAGACATAAACCTCCTCAAATTAATCTCACACAGAATTATAAAGGGGAATAAATACTTTTATTCATTCAGCAAATACCTATTGAAAGCCTTCAAGCAAACTGGAAACAGGAGGTTCAACTAGAAAAATTATGTGGTGATTAAGGTAAGAGAGAGTGGTTTGAACTGAGGGGTGAGAGCAGTGGATATGGAGAAAAGTGGGTGTATTAGAAATTTAGAACATGGAAGAAAGAGATCTCCAAGCATCTTTCAACACTATACTTCACTGAGAGTCAATATGATACTATCTTTAAAATGAGAAAATCTTTTACAATAACGGAACAACAGAGCTAATTCTAATCAGTAAGTGGTCAATCTCTGTTTTAGAAAATTCCAAACCATTGTCTGTAGCTTACTCCATTCCTCATGTGGTCCCTTCCCTCCAACAATCCCAATTATCATAGCTTTCTTGCAAGTTATCTCTCCCGCCTAACTTTTAAATTTTTTTTCAACCTCAAGTAACTTTTGTAGGGTTTAGCACTTCAAATTATGCAATAAATATTTAAGGAATGAATGAATAAATGAAAAAAAGTTCATATCTTCACAAACCCTCACATTTAGTCAGTTCTTAGTAATTGTTAAATAGTTCATATGGTCCAAGTCATTTCCTCTTCTATCAAAGTGTACTTCTTCTGAGCTTAGTTCCTTGGGGTTACAATTCACTATGAGTCAATTAAGGCAATGATTCAAAAAGTTGAGGCATGTGTTAATATGTTTCCTCTCCCAAATTTGCATCTTAAATGGAGATTTTAAACTTTTTATTTTCCCATGTGGATAACTAATATTGGGGATTTCAGGCATCTTGGCAGGCTGGAAAGACAGAGCTTCACAAATCTCATCACATAGGAACATCTTCTGTCTACAAGAAAGACAGACCTTGATGTGGTCAAAGAGTCTTCCAGTCCAGCAACTCTCTGACAAGTGTTCTGTTACACGTATTTTCAGAGAGTGATAAAACAACAACAACAAAAAGAAACACCCACACACAAACAAAAACAAAGAATAGTGAATGGAGTGGGGATAAGTCCTACAGTCAGTGATGGGACAAAAAGTTTGGAGACCTATGCATTTAAAATTTTTTTTCTAATTACTTGCAAGATGATACTGAAAGTATTACATAAATAACACTAAACTGGAAAGATCCTTTTTTGGACAACTAAATGTCAAAGAACTTAGTTAGCCAAACATCCCTTTGATTTTAAAGGTGGGTTTTGGTTCACTGTTTCATTTTATTTTTACACATAAAAAAATTAAATATATAATAAATTGATGAAGTTGCTATATGTTATGGTTTTCAAGAAAACACTGATTGTACTTATGTTCAGAGTTTTCTATGTATATGACAAAACAAAATAATACAAAAATGGCTTCTAAAAATTGGTATTTTGAGTTCTGTATATCATGAAAAATTTGGTGATTATATAAACATACAATTTAAAAATCATCAATGATATTTCTATATTGGGAAAAGCAATAGTTAAAAGACATTTGTTATTATTTCAAAAGCTGTTAGTCAATATTAGATGATCTAATCACTCTGAAACATTATTATAATGCAAACATTTTACCACTGTGATCCCTACCTTTGCCAATGACAATAAAATAATAGTTTAAAGTCCAAGAATCCTTTCTCACTGGTTTTAGGTTTTAAGTTTTGTTTATATTTTAATGCGGACAGCTGATGTTCGGAGAAGCGCCAAATTTTCACAACTGACTCAGAAGAAAAGTGGGAATCTTTGCAGGGCCTCTATTATTTATTCTTATAAAAGAAAACAATAACAACAAAAGAATTGAGTATTATTATCAAGTACTGAAAGAAAGCCGAAGAAAAAGATGAAATTATTTTATAAAAATCATGAAAAAGAATATCCTCTAGGTAATTCACAAACATGAACTAAGTTGTCAGTTTTTCTACCTGGCAGTCTGTGAGTACAAACAGGATTTCTGAACGATCATTATAAAGTGTCACCAGAAAAGTTGTTCACTGCTAATCACATCTGCAACTTTTTCTAAGACAACCTGCCCCCACACAAAAGCTGCCAGGCTGTGACAGCCACCATCACTGCTCTGTGAAGCATGATTAGCTATCTGAAATAAAGTACCCCACCCATTGGTTGGCCTGTGATCTTGGACTTAGGACTTCTAGCCTAGTACTAAAAAAGATGTATATATAAAGCCAGCTAGAAGATTGTGAGAAAAGATGCCATTATTTGTGGGAACCGATGTTGAAAGTTATGATGTAATGAGAATCATCAATGGGGCTCATGCTAAACTAAACAAGACAAGTTTATGAAAGCACAGAAACCTGAGAAAAGAGTGCCTGGGGTAGACATCTTTTGTCTCTAGTCAACAGCCAATTTCCCTTCTTTTCTGCTCATAAAACCTCTGATTTTGTTTGCATTGTAAGTAATTAGTCAGAGAGGTTGAATTACGACTGGTCTAAGCCCAGTAGTCTGCTAGAATCTGTTATACCAACTCACAAGACTTGTTTTTTTGCATCTCTTCAGTGACATCACATTGGTAGCTTAAAACCTGCTTATGTGACAGTATTTACGGCACAGAATTCAGGAAGTGCTACAAATTAGGACTACCATTTCCTCTGGCCCCCAGTCAGTTATTAATCATTTGTCACCATTCTAAGCCTATCATGGAAATCCCATTTCCTTTTGCCAGCAGTTGGTTCAGGTGTAGGTACAGGAACAAGTTTTGACCTATGACACATAAGAGAAAGTCTGATGGAAGTCAACCAGGAAAGATTTCCACCTGATAACTTGAAGCCAACAAGCTACCTTGCCTTCCTGCTTTAGGTGGTATTGTACGATGCTTGAGATGTAAGCTCTGAGACGCAACCATGAGGGAAGGTCAATAGAATCTGGAGATGTCTACAGAGGTCATTAATAACCTTAGAGCACTACCAGCTAGAACATCCAAAGGGCAGGAAAGTAGAAACAATCCACCCTGGATATAGAAACTAATGGAGTGCATTATCTGTAGAGAATTTTAAAACAAACATGAAACACATTAAATATTAATCCACTTTTTAATTATTATCCTGTACTGACAATTCTAAACAATGTTAGTGATAAAATACTATTCCTCATATGTCTTGACTATTCCTATCTAAGTCCTTCGGTATGCTTAGGCGAGTAAGTTTAGAATCAACTATCTTAAACATCTAGTTACATGAGGTACCTTCCCTCATGTATATAAATATTTATATCTTTTGATTTCTCTGCACTTCTTTTCTAACAGAATTTTTGTTGTTTTTGTTTATTTGTTACTTAGGGAACTTCCATATGAGTTTTCTGTTATGTGTAGGAAAAGCATGCTGAAGTGCTAAAGCTGTTCACAGAAAGTAGCAGACTCAGAAGGTTGGGGGGTCAGGTTAATCCAGCACTGAAAAGAAAAAGCATGAGCTCCTGTTCTCAGGACCTATGGACTTGCTCAGACCTCAGGGCTCCCACAGCTCTAATCACGCAAGGACAGACCAATTACAGTTCTTGCTCTTATGTGTCCAGGAGCTTCTCCCTATTGTGTCATTAGTATACCTATAATAAACTGCCTTTACAGAGAGTAGTGTGAGCAGGTTTCTTTGTTTTGTAACCAAAAGAACCAATTAAAGAACGGAATCTAGCATTTAATAATTAAACCAAAGATTGCCCCTGTATAAGATGTTGATTGGACACACATACACACAAAATCTATACTAAGAAGACAGTAAATAGACAAAAATATGCTTAACATAGCATTGTTTATAATAGTTAAAATTGCAATTTATCTAAATGCTAAGAAAAACAGCTTTTTTTGAAAAATGTATAATGATGTGGGAAAATTCAGCCAAATATTTATTATATGCCTCATGACACAATTATTTAAAAACATAAATTTATACATATATATTTATATATATAAATATATATATATATATATATATTTGGATGGAAATAAATCAGATATCAATGGTTGTTATTTCTGAATAGTGGGATCAAGGGATGTTAATATTTTCACCCATACATTTTCTATTATTTTCAAAGTTTTCAGCTCTCCAGAAATAAAACAATTTATTAAATAATTACCATACATTTCTTTCATTGATGTACCATGAAAATACACCAGGTTTCCAGAACTATCATTCAAGATGAGAATATATACATGCATGAAAGTAATGAGTTCCACAGGTTAAACAAAAAACATCAGGAAACTTTTAAAAGATAAAATGATTTTAGAAATTCACAAGAATATTCATTTTATAAAAAATAATATCACATTCCAGTCTCTTTCAAAAAAAAAGGAAAAAGATGTAATCTATTTTATTTTTAAAAAGTTTTTATTTAAATAATCTCTACACCCAACATGGGGCTCAAACTCAGGACCCTGAGATCAAGAGTCACCTGCTCTTCCGACTGAGCCGGCCAGGTGCCCCCAAAATGTAATTTATTTTAAGGAGAGGCTTAATTTTTCTAAGAAAATAAAAAAAGATTAAGAAGTATTTAGTTCTTTGCTGTTCTAACAATATAATCAAAACCTGAGTTATGCTTCTGAGAGTATGGTTTTATTAGAGTAATTTCATAATCCTATGGTATGCTATTCTGTTATGTGATAAAAGAATCATCTAGGTTTGACATGAAATCTCAAGCCCATCTGTAACTGATGTAGTAAGCTGTTTAGACTTATTTATTTGATTATTTAGATCACCGTTATTCAAATACATATACTGGAAGCTGAAGTACATATTGTACCTCAAATCAATGAAGAGTTTTCCTCTCTATCTATCTATCTAAATTTTCTAGTGAAGAAAAATTATGTTAGAAAAGAAGTGCAGAGAAATCAAAAGATATAAATATATTAAAGGGGGAGATGATTATTTATTCAAAAAGCCAGAAAATGCCTAAGATTTCCAGTACTATTTTCAATTATGCTTTGTCTATGAATAGGCGTTTCTTTTAGAGACACAGTGTAAATTGTTGAATTGTAAGGATTACAAGGCATGAAGCTCATTATCCTAGAGTAGATCACACATAGCAGTACTTGGCTTCGAGAAAGATGATCATTAACAAGAATCTCATTATATTGCATAAAATTAATTATTTTCAGAATTATCCTGTTTCAGAAAATTGACAAGAGCAAATGTATAAATTAAAAGATTCAAAACATACCAGATACAGCAAGGAAGTCATCAATGCTTGTAATGTCATCTACAGCTTCGGTGAGGACATGGATATGATTCTCCCACGTGTGCTTGTACATTTCCATGGTTTTTTTGACCACTTGACTTTTGGGTCTTGCCGCCAAAGCAAGTGCAGCATTAATGATCTGCAAAGATGTACAACATTCACATAGTGATTTCTTTGGGAATAGTTACCATTGTGCAGACAACAGGTATTCTTTTAAAAAGAAAACATGTACATCTTTTAACAGCAGGGAAAATGGTAAAATGTCCTTGTGTGTAACTCCCTCTTTGCTTTTGGTAAGAATTTTATTTTATTTGCGGCTGTCATATTCTTCCTAAACTTCTGTCTTACAAACTTAAAATAGGTATTAACAAATCCGATGTATCTTCTGTGTGCAAAATGACACGAGTAAGCACTATATAACTCGTATTCTAATAGAGGAAATAGCAGACATAGGTAAAATATCATTAAAAATATATAATTAAGGGGGGGAGGAGCAAGATGGCAGAGGAGTAGGAGACCTGGATTTCGTCTGGTCCCAGGAATTCAGCTGGATAGGGATCAAACCATTCTAAACACCTACAAACTCAACAGGAGATCGAAGAAAAGAATAGCAACAACTCTCTGAACAGAAAAGTGACACATTTCTGGGAGGTAGGACGTGCGGAGAAGTGAATCCGAGGCGATATTGGGGAGGATAGACGGCGGGGGAGGGGCCTCCGTCCCCCGCTTCTGGCAAGTGATAGAGCAGCAGAGCACAAAATCGGAACTTTTAGAAGTCGGCTCCGCTAAGGGACGTTGCTCCAGTGGCTAAGCAGTGGGGGGGGGTGGAACCCTCGCGGGACAGTGTGGTCTCAGGACCCTTGGGGTCACAGAAAAACCAGGAGTGCCTGAGTGTGGCAGAGCTCCCAGGTACCAGAGTGGAGAAGCCGGCTGCAGAGACGGAGCCGAGGAGCGGGCTCTCAGCTTGGGGTTGCCATAAATCGTGATCCGCGGCACAGTCAGGCCACTGCTCCTCCAGCAGGGACCCAACAAGTGGCAGATCGGGGAGACTCACCTTCCACCCCCAGGAGGAGTGGCACGGAAGCGCCCTGCAGGGATCTGCTGGGTTTGGAGACTCCACACAGGGTCGGGTGCCAGAGATAGAAACACCCGGTCACAGGCCGGGTGAGCTCGGAGCGTGGCCGGAGACCGGGGAGACGGGACTAATTGACTGCTTTTCCCTGGGGACGCACTGAGGAGTGGGGACCCGATTCTCGGTTCCTCCGGGGCAGAGACTGGGAGGCCACCATTTCACTCTCATCCTCCAAAGCTGTACTGAAAGCTTGCAGGGAACAAAAGCTCCCGAGAGCAAACCTGAGCAGATTACTTAGCCTGGACCAGCAAGGGCGGAGCAATTCTGCCTCCAGCAAAGACATTTGGGAACCACAGCAACAGGCCCCTCCCCCAGAAGATCAGCAAGAACAGCCAGCCAAGACCAAGTTTACCCATCAATGAGAATGGCAGAATTCCAGCACTAGGGGAATACTGCACAAAGAATTCATGGCTTTTTTCCCATGATTCTTTAGTCTTTCAAAGTTAATTATTTTTTTAACTTTCTTTTTTTTTTGGAATTTTTCTTTTTCCCTTTTTCAACCAACATTTTATCAATCTCTTTTATAAAAAAATATGTTTTTATTTTTCATTTTTATCCCTTCATAGAAGTTACCCTTATTTTTGGTATATATATATAAGTTGTTTTCTCTTTAAAATTTTAGGATACAGTTTCTTCTAACAGAACAAAATATACCCTAAATCTCTAGTGTATGGCTTTGTTCTAGTCTCCTGCCTGATCACATTCTCTCCCCTTTTTTTTTAAATCCTCTTCTTTCTTTTTTCAACCAACTTCTTATCAATTCCTTTATAAAATCTTTTATAGTTTTCATCTTTGCAGTCATATTCCATCCCTTCATCGTATTAACCCTTATTTTTGTACATATATAAGTTTTCATTTCTTTAAAATTTTGGGAGGCACTTTCTTCTAACAGACCAAAATACACGCCAAATCTAGTGTGTGGCACTGATCTATGCACCAGCCTGATCATATTTGATCATATTCCAATTTTTTTGTTTTGTTTTGTTTTTGTTTTTATCTTTTTCTTTTTTCTTTCTTTTCTTTCTTTTCCCTCAGTTTCAGGTCTTTTCTGATTTGTTTAGTGTATATTTTCGGGGGACATTGTTACCCTGTTAGCATTTTGTTCTCTCATTCATCTATTCTCCTCTGGACAAAATGACAAGATGGAAAAAATCACCTCAAAAAAAAGAAAAAGAGGCAGTACTGACTGCCAGGGACCTAATCAATACGGACATTAGTAAGATGTCAGAACTAGAGTACAGAATGATGATTTTAAAGATATTAGCTGGGCTTGAAAAAAGCATGGAAGTTATTAGAGAAACCCTTGCTGGAGAAATAAAAGAACTAAGTTGAAATCGAAAAGGCTATTAATGAGGTACAATCAAAAATGGAGGCTCTAATTGCTAGGATAAAGAGGCAGAGGAGAGAATTACTGATATAGAAGACCAAATGATGAAAAAGAAAGAAGCTGAGAAAAAGAGAGATAAACAACTACTGGATCACGAGGCCAGAATTGGAGAGATAAGTGATACTGTAAGACGAAACAACATTAGAATAATTGGGATCCCAGAAGAAGAAGAAAAAGAGAGAAGGGCAGAAGGTATACTGGAGCAAATTATAACAGAGAACTTCCCTAATTTGGGGAAGGAAACAGGCATCAAAATCCAGGAGGCACAGAGAACCCCTCTCAAAATCAAGAAAAACAGGTCAACACCCTGACATCTAATAGTAAAACCTATGAGTCTCAGAGACACAGAGAAAATCCTGAAAGCAGCTCAGGAGAAGAGATATGTAACCTACAATGGTAGAAATATAGATTGCAACAGACCTATCCACAGAGACCTGGCAGTCCAGAAAGGACTGGCATGATCTATTCAGAGCACTAAATAAGAAAAATATGCAGCCAAGAATACTATATCCAGCTAGGTTCTCATTGAAAATAGAAGAAAAGATAAAAAGCTTCCAGGACAAACAAAAACTAAAGGAATTTGCAAACACAAAACCAGCCCTACAAGAAATATTGAAAGGGGTCCTCTAAGCAAAGAGAGAGCCTAAAAGCAACATAAACCATAAAGGAACACAGACAATATACAGTAACAGTCACCTTACAGGCAATACAATGGCACTAAATTCCTATCTTTCAATAGTTACCCTGAATGTAAATGGGCTAAATGCCCCAATCAAAAGACACAGGCTATCAGATTGGATAAAAAGACAAGACCCATCAATATGCTGTCTGCAAGAGACTCATTTTGGATCCAAAGACACCCCCAGATTGAAAGTAAGGGGGTGGAAAACCATTTACCATGCTAATGGACACCAAAAGAAAGCTGGGGTGGCAGTCCTTATATCAGACAAATTAGATATTAAACCAAAGACTGTAATAAGAGATGAGGAAGGACACTATATCCTACTTAAAGGGTTTATCCAACAAGAAGATCTAACAATTGTAAATATCTATGCCCCTAAATGGGAGCAGCCAATTATATAAGCCAATTAATAACAAAAGCAAAGAAACACATCGACAACAATACAATAATAGTGGGGGACTTTAACACCCCCTCACTGAAATGGACAAATCATCTAAGCAAAAGATCAACAAGGAAATAAAGACTTTAAATGACACACTGGAACAAATGGATTTCACAGATAGATTCAGAACATTCCATCCCAAAGCAACAGAATGCATATTCTTCTCTAGTGCCCATGGAATATTCTCCAAAATAGATCACATCCTAGGTCACAAATCAGGTCTCAACTGGTACCAAAAGTTTGGGATCATTCCCTGCCTATTTTCAGACCACAATGCTTTGAAACTAGACTCAATCACAAGAGGAAAGTTGGAAGGAACTCAAATACATGGAGGCTAAAGAGCATCCTACTAAAGAATGAGTGGGTCAACGAGGAAATTAAAGAAGAGGTAAAAAAATTCATGGAAACAAATAAAAATGAAAACACAACTGTTCAAAATCTTTGGGATGCAGCAAAGGTGGTCCCAAGAGGAAAGTATATAGCTATACAAGCCTTTCTCAAGAAACAAGAAAGGTCTCAAATACACAACCTAACCCTACAACTAAAAGAGCTGGAGAAAGAACAGCAAATAAAGCCTAAAACCAACAAGAGAAGAGAAATAATAAAGATCAGAGCAGAAATCAATGAAATAGAAACCAAAATAACAGTAGAACAGATCAATGAAACTAGGAGCTCTTTCTTTGAAAGAATTAACAAGATTGATAAACCCCTGGCCAGACTTATCAAAAAGAAAAGAGAAATGACCCAAATAAATAAAATCATGAATGAAAGAGGAGAGATCACAACCAACACCAAAGAACTGCAAACAATTATAAGAACATATTATGAGCAACTCTATGCCAACAAATTAGATAATCTGGAAGAAATGGATGCATTCCTAGAGATGCATCAACTACCAAAACTGAACCAGGAAGAAACAGAAAACCTGAGCAGACCTATAACCACTAAGGAAATTGAAGCAGTCATCAAAAATCTCCCAAGAAACAAAAGCCCAGGGCCAGATGGCTTCCCAGGGGAATTGTACCAAACATTTCAAGAAGAATTAATACCTATTTTTCTGAAACTGTTCCAAAAAAATAGAAATGGAAGGAAAACTTCCAAACTCGTTTTATGAGGCCACCATTACCTTGATTCCCAAACCAGACAAAGACCCCATCAAAAAGGAGAATTACAGAGCAATATCCTTGATGAACATGGATGCAAAAATTCTCACCAAAATACTAGCCAATAGGATCCAACAGTACATTAAAAGGATTAGTCACAACAACCAAGTGTGATTTATCCCTGGGCTGCAAGTTTGGTTCAACATCCACAAATCAATCAATGTGATACAATACATTAATAAAAGACAGAACGAGAACCATATGATCCTCTCAATAGATGCAGAAAAAGCATTTGACAAAGTACAGCATCCTTTCTTGATCAAACCTCTCCAGAGTATAGGGATAGAGGGTCCATACCTCAATATCATAAAAGCCATCTATGAAAAACCCACAGCGAATATCATTCTCAATGGGGAAAAACTGAGAGCTTTCTCCCTAAGGTCAGGAACATGGCAGGGATGTCCACGATCACCACTGCTATTCAACATAGTATTAGAAGTCCTAGCCACAGCAATCAGACAAAAAGAAATAAAAGGCATCTGAATCGGCAAAGAAGAAATCAAACTCTCATTCTTTGCAGATGAGATGATCCTTTATGTGGAAAACACAAAAGACTCCACCCCAAAACTACTAGAACTCATCCAGGAATTCAGTAAAGTGTCAGGCTATAAAATCAATGCACAGAAATCAGTGGCATTCCTATACACCAACAACAAGACAGAATAAAGAGAAATTAAGGAGTCGATTCCATTTAAATTGCACCCAAAACCGTAAGATACCTAGGAATAAATCTAACCAAAGAGGCAAAGAATCTGCACTCAGAAAACTATAATATACTCATGAAAGAAAATGAGGAAGACACAAAGAAATGGAAAAATGTTCCATGCTCATGGATTGGAAGAACAAATATTGTGAAGATGTCAATGCTACCTAGAGCAATCTACACATTCAATGCAATCCCCATCAAAATACCATCCACTTTTTTCAAAGAAATGGAACAAATAATCCTAAAATTTGTATGGAACCAGAAAAGACCCCAAATAGCCAAGGAATGTTGAAAAAGAAAAGCAAAGCTGGTGGCATCACAATTCTGGACTTCAAGCTCTATTACAAAGCTGTCATCATCAAGACAGTATAGTACTGGCACAAAAACAGACACATAGATCAATGGAACAGAATAGAGAGCCCAGAAATGGACCCTCAACTCTACGGTCAACTAATCTTTGACAAAGCAGGAAAGAATGTCCAATGGAAAAAAGACAGTCTCTTCAACAAATGGTGTTGGGAAAATTGGACAGCCACATGCAGAAGAATGAAACTAGACCATTTCCTTACACCACACACAAAAATAGACTCAAAATGGTGGAAAGACCTCAATGTGAGACAGGAGTCCATCAAAATCCTAAAGGAGAACACAGGCAGCAACCTCTTCGACCTCAGCCACAGCAACTTCTTCCTAGAAACATCGCCAAAGGCAAGGGAAGCAAGGGCAAAAATGAACTATTGGGACTTCATCAAGATGAAAAGCTTTTGCACAGCAAAAGAAACAGTCAACAAAACCAAAAGACAACCTACAGAATGGGAGAAGATATTTGCAAATGCCATATCAGATAAAGGGCTAGTATCCAAAATCTATAAAGAACTCATCAAACTCAACACCAAAAGAACAAATGATCCAATCAAGAAATGGGCAGAAGACATGAACAGACATTTTTCCAAAGAAGACATCCAAATGGCCAACAGACACACGGAAAAGTGCTCAACATTGCTCGGCATCAGGGAAATCCAAATCAAAACCTCAATGAGATACCACCTCAGACCAGTCAAAATGGCTAAAATTAACAAGTCAGGAAACGACAGATGTTGGCGGGGATGCAGAGAAAGGGGAACCCTCCTACACTGTTGGTGGGAATGCAAGCTGGTGCAGCCACTCTGGAAAACAGTATGGAGGTTCCTCAAAAAGTTGAAAATAGAGCTACCATATGATCCAGCAATTGCACTACTGGGTATTTACCCGAAAGATACAAATGTAGGGATCCGAAGGGTTACATGCACCCCGATGTTTATAGCAGCAATGTCCACAATAGCCAAACTGTGGAAGGAGCCAAGATGTCCATCGACAGATGAATGGATAAAGAAGAAATGATATATATATATATATATATATATATATATATATATATATATATATACACACACACACAATGGAATATTATGCAGCCATCAAAAGGAATGAAATCTTGCCATTTGCAACGACGTGGATGGAACTGGAGGGTATTATGCTGAGTGAAATAAGTCAATCAGAGAAAGACATGTATCATATGACCTCACTGATATGAGGAATTTTTAATCTCAGGAAACAAACTGAGGGTTGCTGGAGTGGTGGGGGGTGGGAGGGATTGGGCGGCTGGGTGATAGACATTGGGGAGGGTATGTACTATGGTGAGCACTGTGACTTGTGTAAGACTGTTGAATCACAGACCTGTACCTCTAAAACAAATAATACATTATATGTTAAAAAAAAAAAAAAAGAAGATAGCAGGAGGGGAGAATGAAGGGGGGAAATTGGAGGGGGAGATGAACCATGAGAGACTATGGACCCTGAGAAACAAACTGAGGGTTCTAGAGGGGAGGTGGTTGGGGGAATGGGTTAGCCTGGTGATGGGTATTAAAGAGGGCATGTATTGAATGGAGCACTGGGTGTTATACGCAAACAATGAATCATGGAACACTACATCAAAAACTAATGATGTAATGTATGGTGATTAACATATAATAATAACAAAAAAAAGAAGGATGTAGAAAACAAAGGTTTTAAAGACTCAGATGAGGAAGAAAATCTTTTTGAAAGGTTAAATGCTGTAGGAGAGTCAAGAATAATGAGGACTAAAACAGCTTTTGGATTTGGAAAACAGGAGTTGATGGTGTAGCAGAATATTGGACACAGGATTCAGATTTCACCAAAACATGATGGCAATAAGAATTAAAAAGAAACATTTTCTGCTCAGTAACCTAAAGGCTGCACCTTACTGAAATGACTTTCAATGAATTATTGGAGGTAGAGGCAGGGAGAAAATGGTTGCTTGAAAATATTATGTTGATATTGTCTCCTTTTATTTCTTTTTTATGAAAGAGGAACACATTGAATTTTAAAGAAACACACACTACTTTTAGAAATAACTACTGTGCAATATTCCTTGACTTCAGTTTTGGAGTTTTATTAACCTATTAACTTACAACTACGTTTGTGTACACTGCAAAGGCTCTGGTCTCTGGTGTTTCACTGTCCCTGCAATTGGACAACTGTGTACACATGTGGTTGTGCTGAAATTATGCCTTCACAGAAAGTACTGGTGTGGAACCCTCAGTGGAAATATGGAGTCATGAATATAAGACACGCTATATTTTGTAAGGACATTTTCAGTTCTGCTTCTGATCCAATTTATCTGATTCAACAGTGCACACTATCAGAAAACTTTATCCTACTTGACTCTCCCAATACTTAGCTTAAATCTAAAAGCAGACAAAATTCAGAAGATGTGTTAACCCTCTTCAAGGCAGAAGAAATCTTCATTCTAATGTCACTCTCCTGGCATTTTAGCTATATTTCTAGAGGGGAAAAAAAGACAATTCTTAAATCCTCTTCATGCATAACTAAAGGTGAATGAAATACATTATGTTGCTTTCTGACGCATTTTTCTTCAGATTATGTTTGAGATGTGTGCATGTCAGAATCACCCCTGACCCTGTGAATCACCTAGTCAGCTCATGTCTGAAAGAGTCTCTTTAACTTCAGGAGCTTATTATATCTTAACAGGACTATCTTAGTGGCCCTCTAAATAGTTACCTAATTCGATTTTTACTCCAAGCCATTCTCCCTACTACAAACACATTTCTTTCTCAAATGCGAAAGTGACCCTCCCTTGCTGATAACCATTGATAGAATCCTAGTTGACTAAAAATAAAATCCAAATTCCATTTCACTGAATCACAGTCTAAAAACCTCCACAAGCTGGCCCTTACCTATAGTTCACTGTGTTGGAAAAATTACCGCCCCCCCTATTTTAGCCTATGTTCCAGCCATACTGTCTTAAGCTCCATCTCCTGGTGATACCATGTATTTTTACACCTCTATGATTTTGCTTTTACAACTGAAACCTCCTTAACATCTTTGTTCCATTCTTTTTCCTGCTGTGGTCCATCTGAAGAAATATTTCCTATCTCTGCTAAAATGTTACTATATACTGTGAAATCTGTCCTATTCCCTTAACCAGGTAACTGAATTGTATTCTGTGTTTTAAAAGCTCTTTGTTCATATAACAAAATACTTACGGTATTGCATGATTGTTTATACCCATGTCTGCTTCACATGAGCCTCTTTCATAGGTGGGACTATGTCTTATTCATCTTTGCTGCTTGGCACACTAAGCATGTCAGTCATAGTTATTACTCTATTTATAAACTGTCCTTAAAACACACTATTCTACTTTCTCTCTCTACAAATTTGACTATTCTAGACATCTCACAGAAGAGGAATCGTGATATTTGACCTTTTGCATCCAGCTTTTCCACATATAATAATATCCTCAAGGTTCATCCATGTTGTAGAATGTGTCAAAACCTCATTTCTTTTTAAGGCTAAATAGTAGTCCACTATATGACATATCATATTTTGTTTATCTATTCTTCTGTTGATGAAAACTGGGTTGTTTCCACCTTTTGGTTATTGTGAATAATGCTGCTATGAACATTGATTTATAAATATGTGGTTGAGTCTTGGCTTTCAAACGTTTGAGGTACATACCCAGAAATAAAATTGCTAAATCATATGATAATTTTATACTCAATTTTTTTGAGGAAATACTATATTATTTTCCTCAATGGCTGCAGCTTTTTACATTCCCACAATGCACAAAGGTTCCATTTTCTTCTCAACTTTGCCAACACATATTTTCTGCCTTTTTAAAAATAATATCCATCATAATGTATGAGAAGTGGTATTTCATTGTGGTTTTGATTTATTTCCCTGATGATTAATGATGTTAAACATCTTTTCATGGGCTTATTGGCCATTTGTATATCTTCTTTGGAGAAATATCTATTTGAAACTTTTGCTTATTTTTAAATTGAATTGTTTCTTTTGTTGTTATTGAGTTTTAGAGATTTTAAAATATTTTTTGGATATTAATCTCTTATCAGATATATGATTTGTAAATATTTTCTCCCATTCTGTGGTTTACCTTTTTATTCCCTTGGTAGTGCCCTCTGCTGCACAAAAGTTTTTCATTTTAATAAAGTCTAATTGATCTATTTTTTCTTTACTTTCTGTGTTTTTGGTGTCATATGCAAGGAATCATTATCAAATTTAATATCATGAGACTTTTGCCCTATGTTTTCTTGAATTCTGCAGTTTTAGCTGTTATATTAAGGCCTTAGATCCATTTTGAATTAATTTCTGTATATGGTGCAAGGTAAGGGTCCAACTTCACTCTTTTTTTTTTTTTTTTTTAATTTTTTTTTTAAAGATTTTATTTATTTATTCATGAGAGACAGAGAGAGAGAGAGGCAGAGGGAGAAGCAGACTTCCCGCGGAGCAGGGAGCCCGATGTGGGACTCGATCCCAGGACTCTGGGATCATGACCTGAGCCGAAGGCAGACGCTTAACCATCTGAGCCACCCAGGCGCCCTCTTTTTTTTTTTTTTTAAGATTTTATTTATTTATTTGTCAGAGGGAGAGAGAGAGAGAGCACGTGTGCACATGCATGGCGTGCGCACACAAGCAGGCTTCCTGCAAGGAGCCCGATGTGGGACTGGATTCCAGGACCCTGGGATCATGACCTGAGCCAAAGGCAGACACTTAACCAACTGAACCACCCAGGCATCCCCCAACTTCATTCTTTTATATGTGGATATCCAGTACCATTTGTTCAAGACTGCTCTTTATCCATTGAAAGATCTTAGCATCCTTGTGAAAAACATTTAACCATATAAGCATGTTAGAGATATTACAGGTTCTGTTCCAGACAACCAAAACAAGTCAAATGATTTTTTTTTTTTTTTGGTTTTCCAGTGCAAACTGTAAGACTACTTACACTACAATGTAAGTGTGCAATAGCATTATCTCTAAAAAACAAAAACCCATGTACATACCTTAATCATAAAATATTGTTAAACAGAGACCTGGGTGGCTCAGTTGGTTAAACATCTGCCTTTGGCTCAGGGTGGTTGCTGAGGGTTGAGGTGACTCTCAATTTTTTAAAATAAGACAACAATGAAGTTTTCTCCATAAATTGACTCTTCCTTTCATGAACAATTTCTCTATAGAATGTGATGCTGTTTGATAGCACCTACCCACTGTAGGATATTTTTCAAAATTGGGGTCAATTCTCTCAAACCCTTTCACTGCTTTATCAACTAAATTTATGTAATATTCCAAATCTTTTGTTTTCATTTCAACAATCTTCACAGAATCTTCACCAAGAGTAGACTCCATCTCAAGAAACAACTTTTTTGGTCATCTAGAAGAAGCAACTCATTTGAAAAAGGAACTCTTGTGCACAGTTGGTGGGTATGGGAACTGGTGCAGCCACTGTGGAAAACAGTATCGAGGTTCCTCAAAATATTAAAAATAGAATTATCATGTGATCTAGTAATTCCACTACTATTTATCCAAAAATATGAAAACACTAATTTGAAAAGATGTATGCCTCCCCATATTTATTGTAGCATTATTTACAATAGCCAAATTATGGAAGCAACCCAAGTGTCTATCAATAGGTGAATGGATAAAGAAGATGTAATATATATATATATATATACATACACTAATATATATATTATGTATATATATACATACATATATAATAGAATATTAACGAGCCATAAAAAGAATGAAAACTTGCCATTTGCAACAACATGGATGGATCTAGAGGGTATAATGCTAAGTGAAATAAGTTAGTCAGAGAAAAACAAATACCATATGATTTCACTCATATGTGGAATTTAAGAAACAAAACAAATGAACAAACAAAAAAGAGACAAACCAAAAAACAGACTCCTAATTATATAGAACTGATGGTTACCAGAGGGGAGGTGGGTGGGAGGATGGGTAAATAGGTGAAGGGGAATAAGAGTACACTTATCATGATGAGCACTGAAGAATGTATAGAATTGTTGAATCACCAGACTGTACACCTATAACTAATATAACTGTATATTAACTATGCTGGAATTAATTTTTTAAGTTAATGAAAGAAAAAAATAAGCAATTCATCTGTTAAAGTTTTATCATAAGATTGCAGCAATTCAGGGACGCCTGGGTGGCCCAGTTGGTTAAGCGTCTGCCTTTAGCTCACGTCATGATCTCAGGGTCCTGGGGTTGAGTCCCGCGTTGGGCTCCCTGCTCATCGGGCAGTCTGCTTCTCTCTCTCACCCTCTGCCGCTCCCCCCTGCTCATGCTCTGTCTCTGTCTCTGTCTCTCTCTCAAATAAATAAATAAAATCTTAAAAACAAAAAACAAGATTGCAGCAATTCAGTCCCATCTTCATGCTCCACTTCTAACTCTAGTTCTCTTGCTATTTCTATCACATCTGCAGTAATTGCCTTCACCGAAGTCTTGAACCCCTAAAAATCAACCATGAGGGCTGGAATCAACTTCTCCCAAACTCTGTTAATGTTGATATTTGACTTCTTTCCATGAATCATAAATGTTCTTAATGGCATATCAAATGGTGAATCCTTTCCAGAAGGTTTTCAATTTACTTTGCCCAGATCCATCAGAGAAATCATTATTTATGGCAGCTAGAGCCTTATGAAACATATTTCTTAGTAAGACTTGAATGTTGAAATTACTCCTTGATCCATGGGCTACAGAATGGTTGTGTTAGCAGGGATGAAAACAACATTAATCTCATTGTATATCTTCATCACAGCTCTGCATGACCAGGTGCATTGCCAATGAGCAGTAATATTTTGAAAGGAATCTTTTGTCCTGAGTAGTAGTTCTCAACATTGGGCTTAAAATATTCAGTAAATCATGTTGTAAGCAGATATGCTGTCATCCAGGCTTTGTTGCTCCATTTACAGAACATGGGCAAAATAAATTTAGCATAATTCTTAAGGGCCCAAGGATTTTTGGGATAGTAAGTGGGCATGAGCTTTAGTCACCAGCTGCATTAGCCCCTAACAAGAGAGTCAGCCTATCTTTGAAACTTTGAAGTCAGGCATTGACTTCTCTATGAAAGTCCTAGATGACATCTACTTCCAAGATAGGATTGTTTTGTGTACATTGAAAATCTGTTGTCGAGTATAACCACCTTCATGAATTATCTTAGCTCAATCTTCAGGATAATTTGCTGCAGCTTCTACATTAGCACCTGCTGCTTCACCTTGCACTGTTACGTTATAGAGACAGCTTCTTTCCTTAAACCTCATGAGCCACCTCTGCTAGCTTCAAAACTTTTCCTGCAGCTTCTTCACCTCTCTCAGCCTTCATAGAATTGATGAGAGTTAGGGCCTTGCTCTGGATTAAGCTTCGGCTTAAGGAAATGTAATCAGTTAGATCTATCTAGACCACTCAAACTTTCTCCCTATTAGCAATAAGGCCGTTTCATTTTCTATCATTTGTGTGTTCACTGGAATGGTACTTTTAATTTCCTTCAAGAACTTGTCCTTTGCATTCACAACTTGGCTAACTACTTGGCACAAGAGGCCTAGCTTTTGGCCAATCTTGATTTTTGACATGGCTTTCTGCATAAGCTTAATCATTTTTTATATAAAGTGAAAGATGTGCAACTCTCCTTTTCACTTGAACACTGAGCAGCCATTGTAGGGTTATTAGTCAATTGGCCTAATTTAAATATTGTTGCATATCAGGGAATAGGAATGCCTGAGAAGAGGGAGAGAGTCAGAGGAACGGCCAGTCTGTGTAGCAGTCAGAACATATGCATTTATCAATTAAGTTTGTCATCTTATATGGGCATTGTGGTGCCCCAAAACAATTACACTAGTAACGTCAAATATCCTTGGTCACAGGTCACCATAACAAATATAACAATGATAAAAACAAAAAGTTTGAAATATTGTGAGAATTGCCAAAATATGACACAGTCACCAAGTGAGCAAATGCTACTGGAAAAATGGTGGCAATAGATTTGCTTGATTCAGGGTTCCCATAAACCCTCGATTTGTAAAAAAATTAAAAACAATTACACAATATCTGTGAACTGCAATAAAGTGAAGCATAATAAAATAAGTCAGGCCTGATATGCAAAGGTTTAAGTCTGAGCCATCTAGTCTATTCCATTGGCCTATAATTCTTTAAGTCTGGTTTTATGCCACTACCATACTGATTTGATTATTAGAGTTTATAATTTTTGAAATTAGGAAATGTGAGTCCTCCAACTTTGTTCTTCTTTTTCAAGATTGTTTTAGCTATTTGAGATAACCTGAGATTCCACATGAATTTAAGATGGGTTTGTCCTATATCTGCAAACTCATTGTTGGGATTTTGAGGATTGCATTGAATCTGAAAATTGTTTTAGGTAATACTGTTATCTTACTGTTAGTAAGTCTTATAATCCATAAATAAAATGTCCTTCAATTTATTTAAGTCTTCTTTAATTTCTTCCAGCAATTTTTTTATAGTTGTCAGTGTATAAATCATCCCCTTACTTGGTTAAAATTATTCCTAAGCATTTTATTTTTTGTGATGCAATTGTAAGTGGAACCGCTCTGTTAATTTCCATTTCAGATTGTTTATTGTCAGTATATAGAAATGCACTGGTTTTTGTGTGTTGAGTTGGTACCCTGAAATTTTGTCAGCTTTGTTTATTAGCTCTTAATGGTGTGTGTGTGTGTGTGTGTGTGTGAGAGAGAGAGAGAGAGAGAAAGAGAGAGACCTTTAGGGTTTTCTAAATATAAGATCTTGTCATCTGTGAACAACGATAATTTTACTTACTCCTTTCCAATTTGGGTACCAAAAAAAAAAAGGACTCTTGAGTTGGGTTTTGTCAGGCAAGTAAAAAAGGCAAATGAGTTGAGTGAACTGCGGGAGTAGAATATGAAACCCCCAGACCTGCTGAGAGCTCTTGTCAGCCCTTTCCTCTGTATCTGGTGTTCATTATCCCGACTACATTCACTGCCCATGCTCACTGATAAAGGCTATATTTGATGCTGATTCTCTCTCTGAATGATCTGTATTTTTCCATCCTCATAGATGACTGTTCAAACTAGCTTGCTTTAGACTTTGTACACCAGGTTATCTGGCACTCCTGGGAAAAACCATCTTGGTTTCACTAAGTCCCATTCTACTTTTTTCAGGCTCCTACACTTTCTAGTGGTATATGTGGCCAAGACCTCAGCATGGCTTAAGCTAAGCCCCTCCCATTTTTAATATAAAATCAGATAGGGCATTTTTATTACATCCTTCTCTCATTTGCCTTGGGAAATTCTTATCCATCTAAACTAGATTCGTAATATTTAGGATTTTCAGAATTTCTCAAGGTTTTTTTGTTTCCCTTCAGGACTCAGAAGTTTGTATTTCAGGGCCTCTCCCTTGTACAGGCCCATCTAAGACACTGGAGCGGCCGTGGACATGTGTTCACATGGTCTTTTGTCCTAGTAAAATTTGCCGTCAGTATTTTGGGATCAGAGTCACCTCTTTATATGTCCTTTTCTATGCTCATACTTGTGCTGACATCATATTATGACAGAACGTTTGTTTCCCCTAATTGCATGCCCCCTCTTTCCTCAAACCTTCCTAAACAAACTACAAAAACAAAGATCAAATCATCTTCCTAGTTTCTTTGCAGAAAGTGATATTACAAAATTAATTGCTGTTATTTAAGAGGAGATCAACGGTGTGTAGCAGAAAGAAAGAAGAAAGGAATGAAGGAGAGAGAGGGAAAGGACAAAAAAGGAAGGGGGAGGGAAGAAAAAAGTTTCATAGATGTGTGTCTGTTGTATAATAATACAAATATTGGGGCACCTGGGTGGCTTAGTAGGTTAAGTGTCTGCCTTCCACTCAGGTCGTGATCCCAGAGTCCTGGGATCAATTCCCACATCGGGCTCCTTGCTCAGCGGGGAGCCTGCTTCTCTCTCTCCCTCTGCTTGCTCTCTGCCTACTTGTTCTCTCTAATAAGTAAATATTTTTTAAAAATAATAATACAAATATATCACTTTTTTGGATTTTGTGATATTTTGATATTTATCAGCATTTTAAAATTAATAATTTGTCATTTATCTTTGCATTCTAAAAAATACTCATTTTTTTCTTAAAGAAGGCCCTCAAAATTATGAGTTTCAGGTCCCACACAGCCTGGTCATAGCCAAACCATGCATTTTTCATAAAAAGCTACCTATAGTCTGAAATGATAAAACTAACACAGATTCCACTGCAATATTTCATCTGAATTCTGTTTTGGTAACAAGGCATTGACTTTGCTTCCTTAGGGAAAATTGCAGTACCAGATAAAGAAGCCTTTTTAAATATTCTACAACATTTAATCCTTTGTACAGACAAGTGACTCCTTTCCCTCCTCTCCCTTTTCATGTGACAATTTTTTTGAAAGAATTTCTATTTCATTTCTAAAATTTGGTTGCAAATTGCAAAATAGTGTGCTAACCATAAGACTAATATTGACAGCCTGAGATGTTCCAGGCACGAATCTAAGTACTTGATATACATTAACATCTTTAATCCCAATGAGGAAGGCCCTACCAGTATTCCCTTTTTATTGGCAAGACAAGAGGCACAAAGAGATGGAATCATTTATGCAAAGTTATAGAAGGAACTCTAGATTGGAAGCCAAGAGTCTTAAGTTAGAGTTTTGCTTTGCTTCAAACTGATTTTTTGTCCACAGAAGAGTCTTACTAACTCTCCTAGGACTCATTTCCCCAGAATTACAGGTATGTGTGCACTGGGGTAGGCGTGGGGGACAGCATTTGGGTTCGCTGATTTCTCTAAAGTTCCATCAGATTTGAACATATAGGTTTAATGCTATCATTTGATGCATATACTTCATCTCTTGAAAGATTTCTGAAAACAATTACTTAAAAAGTGAAAATAAATCTAAGTAATTTAATTTTTCCTCAGAGATATTTCATTATTGGCATTGATACAAATAATCTTAAAAATCTTAGTTAATATAACAAAAGCACTTTGTGGATTAAAAAAGATGAGTTATGTGTAAGTACCTATAGGTCTGATTACCTCAGTGTCATGGCATGTAGAGAAAATTAAAATAACTAGATATATGATACCTCAAATATATCTAAGCTAGTATGTGAGGAGAATTTATATGACATTCACTTAAATTGGTAACACCATAATAATTTTAGAACTGTAACAACCACAGTAATGACATCAAATTCAATGTTCCAATTCTGTGCATTCTTTTCTCAGTTGCTTAAATGGTGTTCTATTACCATTTGTTTCCCACATTCTGTGCTGGTTTCCCCTTATTTCCTTAGTTTTGATAACTTTTTTCATTTTTGTCTTCTCTCATATTACATTTCATTTATGAGAAATTCTCCTTGTATTTTAAGTAAGCCATGCAATATTTGTCATCATGAATCTCCATAGTCACATCTTTATGTTGAATGCTAACGGCATTTTGGGGCTGGGGAAGGGGTATGGTGAGGACACATAACTTGTCCTGGACTCCTACAGGTTTGTAGACAATTTATTAGACTGCATTCAACTTTGGTCTCATGACTGTAATCTCCTTACTCCATGAAGGGATGATCCCTGCATGATAGGATTACTCACACTAAAACTTTTCATGAGGCTTTAGCTTGCCTTTGCATACACATATAAAAAACTGAAATAAACTACTTTTTTTTTTTTAGCATATACTAGCATATACTAAAGACTTAGCATGTATTCATTAAAGCATACAGGAAATCAACTTATTTTATTTTATTTAAAGATTTTATTTATTTATTTGAGAGAGAGAGAGAGAGAGCACAAGCAGGGGAAGCAGCAGAGGGAGAGGGAGAAGTAGACTCCCCACTGAGCAGGGAGCCCGATGTGGGGCTTGATCCCAGGACCCTGGGATCATGACCTGAGTGGAAGGCAGACACTTAACCAACTGAGCCACCCAGGCGCCCCTGGAAATCAACTTATTTTAAATAACACTATAAGTAATAGATTCTCGAAGTCCTGAATCTAACTAGAATTGTTGCAGTTTGTCCATCTCCTTTTGGTTCTCTATATAAATCTAAAGATGGTGCTAACTATTCAGGGAGGCTGGGTGTTCTAGCGTTCTCTATCCATTTAGACAAGGCAGCAGAAGCCCTCTCATCACCCACCAACCCATGACCTTTGGATTTCTCATGTCTATCCTTCTAACTCTTCATCCGTCAGTTTTTTAAATTATGATTAGCTTTTCATTTTTCATTGCCTACTGGCAAAGTTTCTTCTTTTCTGATAGCTCTAATTTCAAAGAGATGACATTTGCTTTCTTTATTTATGCTTAGATTCAGGTTGCATCATCTCCCTAAGTAATTTTTATAAAGGGGGGGATAAGCTGATTTCTGGGGTATATGGCTTTTTTTGAAAGAAAGATATACATTTTCATTATGTATTATAGTATGAGCTTTCCTAAGTCTTAATCCATACTGCTAGAGAAAAAGGAGAAAAACGCAACTTAGGACTATTTAGGTCATGGAAAATGTAATAAACAACAACAAAAAAAATGCTTCCCAGAAGATCTGTAAAAGGCAATCATTTCCACATGAAAATCAAACAATTTATTTCCCTTTCCTCTATACTAATTATTAAGGCAGGATAACCTATCAAATCAAATAAGTAAATGAGCAAGGAAAAGAATGTCAACTGACTTGTTAGTATACTATAACAAAATCACCAATAAGTAGGTTTTGTAGACAAAGGAAAATGGAATTTAGGATTAGATCTCACATTTTAAACCAGCTCCATTACTTATTAGTTTTATGCGATTTTAGACAAATTGCTTAACTCTCTGAGCCTCAATTTTCTTATCTGTAATGGTTATAAAATGCTTATTACAAAGGTCATTAGAATTTAATTAGCTAAATAAAACAATTAATACTCACCTAGTACCAAGTTAGACATTTTATGAAAGCTTGTTTCCATGCAGATAGTTTGGGAAAAAAATATAAAGAATACTTTGGCAATTTAAACAATATATACACAAACACACATACACACAGAATTTGTGATTTTGATAGACTCAACAATCACTTGATATCCTAATTATAAAAACATTCCTTGGTTAAATAAATATGAATTTAAGGAAAACTGAATCTACAGAAACACTGTATTTTTGTAACATAAAACCGAAGTAAGAGAAAATTTGCCTTAAAAAAATTCTGAAACCAATAATGTATATTACAACTTTAGGTAATGTAAACTACTTTAATTTCCAATGATGAAAAAGCAGAGGCAACAGAGATTTTTGGATCCTTATAATCTGCTACTCAGGGATTTAATAAGTTTAGAATTTGGAGTAGAAGAAATATCTATCTTCCAAATCATTTGGGTCCAAGTGGAGGAATTAAAAAAGAATTTGATATCTTTGCCAAATTAATAACCCCCCTTTTGAAATGAATTTTACAAAATAATAACATTACAAAGTTTCTTCTAATGTAACGTCCAATTCCATATAAACATAAAGGCAAAATGCAAGCTAGTCATTAATCACCAAAATGTGTTTTATAATAAGAGGTTGGCTGAAGTTAAAAAGAAAAACAGAAGTATACATTGACAATTCTGAATGCTTGGAATTAGGTATTTCCTCCATATATTTGAAATTTCTCAAGATGCAACTTGGTTTTATCTAAATCCCTTAACTAGAGTTCTTGTAACATTAGGGGATTTAACTTTTTTAACTGTCAAAAAGTATTTGCTATGTACCTTTTATTTATCTAAGGTAGAAAACATTAGGACAAACTCAGAAAATATTTTAGTTTAATGGTTTTAAAGGAGAAAATCCATCACAAATATTTAATAAAGGCTAATGAGTATATAAAATCTAGATCATACAAGCAGTATTTTCCCTCAGCTTCCAAAATGTGTAAAGAACATATGTATACAGGGTATAGGGTATAAATTAAATTGAAATAGTCAAGGATAACTTGCTCTGTCTCCCTTTCTTATTGTTTTGTTCTCATTCTTTCTCTCTGCCTCTGAGAGGTCCCAAGAAGAGAAATTTCCTTAATGTCCATTACCTAGTACTTTTTTTTAGGATACTGTGTCCACTGCCACAACCCTACTCCATGTTACCATTATCTCCCAATGGGACATTTCAAGTAGCTTTAACCCTACTTGTAGCTGTTCTCTGCAAACTGGTATTTCCAAGTCACAAATCTCATAAACCTCCTAGCTCCCTTTTTATCTTAGTATAATTTCAATAAGGATAAAGCCCTGAAATATTTGACACTTGTTTATCTCTCTAGCATCAGTTACCATTAGCCCCCTAACTTTTTACTCTTCTTCCTTGCTTACATTTTTCTAGGTAACTCTAATTCATCTAATAGAGCTCACATCAAACATCACTTCCTCAGAGAAGCTTTATCAAATCTAGGTCAGTTTCCTTGATGATATACTCTCATAAAATAATGTCCCTTTTCTTTGAGTATTTATCTCACTAGGTAATGGGATGTTCATTAGAGTGAACACTGAGTTCATTTGATAAATTTTTGATCCACACTTCTCATTTTACCACAAAGCAGGAATTTTAATGTTTTAATGTTATTTCTCCAGGGTGTGTAGAGAGTGTTAAGTAGAATCCCCTTCCTATATAACCAGGACTCCAGTGTAAGATTTCTTCTACCAGGCAGGCCTACACACTTATTAAAGTTTTTCCCAAGTAAACAAGTCCATCCCTACAAGGAACTCTTATATCACTACCTAGGATGATGAAAATATGTCCATACTGTTTTTTTAAATTTTTTTATTGTTATGTTAATCACCATACATTACATCATTAGTTTTAGATGTAGTGTTCCATGATTCATTGTTTGTGCATAATACCCAGTGCTCCATGCAGAATGTGCCCTCCGTAATACCCATCACCAGGCTAACCCATCCTCCCACCCCCATCCCCTCTAGAACCCTCAGTTTGTTTCTCAGAGTCCATCATCTCTCATGGTTCGTCTCCCCCTTTGATTCCCCCCCTTCATTCTGCCCCTCCTGCTATCTTCTTTTTTTTTTTCTTAACATATATTGCATTATTTGTTTCAGAGGTACAGATCTGAGATTCAACAGTCTCGCACAATTCACAGCGCTTACCAGAGCACATACCCTCCCCAGTGTCTATCACCCAGTCACCCCATCCCTCCCACCCCACCCCCCACTCCAGCAACCCTCAGTTTGTTTCCTGAGATTAAGAATTCCTCATATCAGTGAGGTCATATGATACATGTCTTTCTCTGTTTGACTTATTTCGCTCAGCATAATACCCTCCAGTTCCATCCACGTCGTTGCAAATGGCAAGATCTCATTCCTTTTGATGGCTGCATAATATTCCATTGTATATATATACCACCTCTTCTTTATCCATTCATCTGTCGATGGACATCTTGGCTCTTTCCAC
>NW_022589732.1:8013100-8055947 GCF_004348235.1 Phoca vitulina
GGGGAACTCTCTTTGTGAGTATGCTTCTTAAGGAAAACAACCAACCAACCAACCAACCAATCTGGATTCTCAGTTACAAATAAATTAGTTGATAGATATTACCCTAGGATGATATAATGATATGATATACTGGAAAATAGCCCCTCTTTGTTGAATGTAGACCTAAAAATTCTTAATTCTAAAGTGTTATTTATTTTGTGCTCAGCAGGCTTGAGCCATAATATGCATAGTAAAAGATAAATAAGGCTGTGGTTTTTAATTACAGATTTGAATACACTGGGCTATGTATAGAACCCAGGAATAAAGTACTACTGCTTCCTGGGAGCTGGACTATGTAAATTAGATTGAGTAGTAGGACACAAAGTTAGGAACAGGAGGAAATTTGCTCTGGGGAAATATAGGTGACAAACATACAATGGCTTTTTGTAGCTGTCACTGTCTATTTGAAGAGCTAATGTCATTTTATGTAATGGATTAGGAGGAACTGGATGCTCTCCATCATGCAGGCCACGCATCATTTCCAGGACGACTGAGTTTTCTGACATAAAAGACACTATGCTTCCTTAGATTTTCTAACCTCATTTACAGCCCTCATGATGAGGGATATGAGGAAGCGGTCTATGTTTCTTCATAGCCAGCTGAGGCTAGAGCTGCAGTGAAAGCAAGATTCAAGGGATCATTAACATGCAGAATTCACAGAACCATGACGAGTTGAATGTGAGGGATGAGAATTAAGGAGTCTAGGATAGTTCCCAAGTCTCTGGCCTGAGTTAATTAGTGGTGGTTCCATTAATTTCCATGATGGAAATAAAGGATACAGATTATAGTTTGGGGGGAGCAAATTTGTAAGTTGCAGAAGTTCAACATTAAATTAGAAGCAAATAATTTTTACACCCCCCCTCAAAAAAAAGACTTACTTGAAATTTAGAATTATGGGTGGCTCATTTACTTATATGTGGCAGATTTCTTCTTTTAGAGAAATTGTTTTCAATTCCCAAATAACATGAGTAGTTTCTTCAGTTTGACAAATTGTTATAAAAACAAGTGTGCAATATATGAGAAAATATAGCAATCAGTTCCTATATAAAACCTGACCATTGACTTAAATCATAGAAATTAATGATCAACAATAGTAAGGAAGAATAAGATTAGGGCCACACATTGTCAGAGGGCATGGAGTTCACCTATATTCAAGGTTTAATATTCTTTTTTTAATTAAAGATTTTATTTATTTATTTGTCAGAGAGAGAACACACAAGCAGGGGGAGTGGCAGGCAGAGGGAGAAGCAGGCTCTCCATTGAGCAAGGAGCCAGACGCAGGACTCGATCCATATCCTAGGATCATGACCTGAGCTGAAGGCAGATGTTTAACCAATTGAGCCACCCAGGTGTCCCAAGGTTTAATATTCTTAAATGCAAAGACAAGATAGGCCAAACTATGGAAAGAGTCCAAAGGTCCATCAACTGATGAATGGATAAAGAAGATGTGATTACCCATCTATCTATCTATCATCTATCTATCTTCTGCAAACATTTATTAAATATCTACAATGTGCCAGCCAGTTGCCTTGCTCATGGCCAGCTGTCCCAAGCTGAGACCGAGGACATGCCAGGTGTCACTGGGGTGCAGTGAAACTGGACATAGCAGCTGTCCCCCAGCTCACCAGGGCCCTCCTGTCACACTGATTTTATATCCATATATAATGGAATATTACTCAGCCATCAAAAAGAATGGAATCTTGCCATTTGCAATGTCATGGATGGAGCTATAGAGTATTATGCTAAGTGAAATAAGTCAGAGAAAGACAAATACCATATGATTTCACTCATATGTGGAACTTAAGAAACAAAACAGATGAACATATGGGAAAGGAAAAAAAAAGAGAGAGACAGAAGGAAGAAAACCATAAGAGACCATTAACTATAGAAAACAAACTAAGGGTTGCTGGAGGGGAGGTGGTTGGGGGATGGGCTAGATGGGTGATAGGTATTAAGGAGGGCACTTGTTATAATGAGAACTGGGTGTTATATGTAAGTGAGGAATCACTAAATTCTACTCCTGAAACAAATATTATACTATATGTTAACTAACTAGAATGTAAATAAAAAATTTGAAACAAACAAAAAAGACAAGATAGGTGATGATGTAGAGCCCAGTCTATACAAGGGTTTTACCATTAACTTTGGAAAATCCTCCATTAACATATACACTTTTTGTAGTTTATCTATGTTTATGTGAGATAAACTCAAGGCAAAAGTCTGTGGCCCCATCTGTTTCCAGTGCTTTAAGAATGAGGTTATTAAAATTAGCAAGAAGGGTCAGTGTTCTCAAAGCAGAAGAAAACTGAACACCATGTTCTCAGGCCTTTCTCTAAGAGCCTTTACTGAAAGGCCAAAAGATGTTAAGTCACTCTTCAGGGCATATCACAAAGTAACCCTACCCCCACACCTTCCCCTCCCCCCCCAGCCACATGAAGTAATAACCACTCCCACAGGAAGTCAATCTTGTCTTAACATTAGATAACACACTCTTTCTTACAGACTATCCGTTAAGGGTAGGAACACACTGTGGTTCCATTTCCTCAAGATAATTCCTCACTGACTACCCTTTAATGACAGCATTTTTATTTCCACCCCCCTTCACTTAATTTATCTGTATAGAAAAGCAGACTAGCACTAGCTAAAGACTAGCACTGGTCTTTAGCTCAGTGACCAATGAAATATCTTTGTCATAAAAGTTAGCAGGAGCCCCTAGTCTGGCCCTTTCAGGATGGCGGCCTCAGAAATGTTAAAGTAATTGACTTGATTGCACTTAGCATAGGGAGACTTGCTATTTCCTAGGAAAGTAAGTTTCCAGAGTTTAGTGCTTATAAACCTGCTGTGTTTGGAGCTGGTATATTGAATGACTTTGGACCTATTGACTTTGAGCTTAAGCAGCCCTTCCTGTGGCAAACTTTAAAAATGGGGCAGTGTTGCAACCAATATAACCAAAAGGAGATTGCTTGTTCTTCTGGCAGTTCAGCCTGAGTGCTTCTAGACACATGACTACTGAATCAGGCATTTGAGACTTAACTGATGAACCTTTCAAATAATTATCAAAGGTCACTTGCATATGGCACTGTATAGACTAACCACTGAAAGCATGAAGAAAACAGCTGATTTTAAGCATCCTGTTGACAGGAGGTGCTGAGGATTTAAAGAAAAGATAAATGTCTTCTGTCAAAATATTGCCTTAATGCAAAGAAAACCCAACCTAGCTAGAGTTTAGGTGAGTAGCAAAGGAGCATGTATAGAGAGAGATATATATATCTATTTTCAATATGGTGAGTTTTCTTCCTTCGCTATATTTATTTTATATTTATTATTCAACTTAACTTACTCACTAGATCTATCTTACCAATCTCGCAGAATTTTTGTTTCAGTAAGATGGTGTATGTTCAACTACTGTTATTCTCATCATAAGTGCTGTCATCATCATTATAGTTACCTCATAGAGTTGTGTAAAACCTTACTGCTCAAAGTGTCATAGGCTGACTAGCACCATCAGCATTACCTGGGGCTTGTTAGACACGCAGAATCACAGGTCCCATCCCAGACCTACTGAATCAAAACCTGCATTTTAACAAGACCTCCAGGTTATTCATAGGCACACCCAATTTTATTTTTTTATTTATTTTTTAAAGATTTTATTTATTTATTTGACAGAGACATAGCAAGAGAGGGAACACAAGCAGGGGGAGTGGGAGAGGGAGAAGCAGGCTTCCCGCCTAGCAGGGAGCCCGATGCGGGGCTCGATCCCACGATCCTGGGATCATGACCCAAGCCGAAAGCAGACGCCCAACGACGGAGCCACCCAGGTACCCCAGCACACTAAATTTTAAAGCACTAATCTAAAAGATTAGAATTACATAGGTGAAATGTAGAATAGTTCCTGGTTGATGTTTAATAAATGTTTCCTTTCCTTTCTTACTAACTCAGAAGATGGATTAACCCCTTTTCTCTCTATCTTTGAAAGCTGCCTTTCATTTGTTTTTATTTATCATGCATGCGTGCACGCGGGCGCGCACACACACGCACAAAAGAACCACTATCATCACAAATACCAATAACAAAAATGGGCATTAAATCCCTACTGTTTTAAACAGTGGGGATAAAAATACTGTATGGTGACTAACATAACATAATAAAATAAAAAAATACAAGCCATGATCTCTAAACCAGAATGTATTATCTCTTCGGGATGAAAGGACATTTACATAGAAAATTTAAATGTGAGGTACCTGTGCCAATAAAATGAAATTTCTGTTTGTCAATAATAGCATCATGAAAAAATGACTGGGTGGCTGATATGTTTGAAATGGTTTCACTTAAAATACAAGTTATTTGTTATATATGAAATTCACTTTGGCAGTTTCTAGTTTAGAGGTGATCACATCCCATAAAGTGAGATGATCATCTTTAAGAAGAAACTGAGATACAACTGAAATAGAATACAAGAGAGGACCACTTACCACTGATTGAGAGACCTGCCACATGTATTCGCTATCGATGTGGGGAACAAAGGCAAAAGAAAAAAATTTCCTTACAACTTACATCCCATTAGCAAATCCTTGAGACAGGCAAAGTGACCTTCCTCTAGAAACTCAACTGCCTCAATGTTGATACTTTGCTAAGGGCAAAAGACAATCTTAGCTTAACATTATCTTGACTTCCAGGTCCTGTAAGTCTACTTTAACATATAAAAATTCCTTTGGAAACTTCCGTTATCTCTACCCCCCAAGATAGATGTTAGCAATCATCCTCCAAGCATATGGCCCACCGATATATATTTCATGACTGAGGTTTTATCAGACAGTAGTAAATGACCTTTTCCTAACAATAGCTAGCCCCCTCAAGGTCCTGGAAACCTTGCTTCCATACTTCTTAGAGGCTTATCCTATCCCTAACCCCCTCCCAACTTTAAAGTACATAATCAGCCACTCCTCACAGCTCCAGTGCAGCTCTTTCTGCCCATGGGTCCTGTCCCTGTGTTTTAATAAAACCACCTTTTTGTACCGAAGATGTCTCAAGAACTCTTTCTGGACTATTTGCTCTGAAACCCAACATTGAGATACAAGAGAAGACCACTTGACCACTGATAGAGAGACACCTGCCACATGTATCTGCTACTACAGATATAAAAAAATAAAAATAGTTTCTGGAACAAGACCCAAATTGAAAGTCATTAGCATAATAGATGTTTTAAACTGCAGAAATAAGGTTGAATTATTTCTTACATAAGTTGCTATAGGTGAGCTTCAGTAGCAGTATCTTTACATTTGTTTTCCTTTTAAAATTCTTAAAAAAGCAATACAGAGGGGCGCCTGGGTGGCTCAGTCGTTAAGTGTCTGCCTTCAGCTCAGGTCATGATCTCAGGGTCCTGGGATCGAGCCCTGCATGGGGCTCCTTGCTCCGCGGGAAGCCTGCTTCTCCCTCTCTCACTCCCCCTGCTTGTGTTCCCTCTCTCACTGTGTCTCTCTCTGTCAAATAAGTAAATAAAATCTTAAAAAAAAAAAAAAAAGCAATACAGAGACAACCCACCTAGTATAAAGTTATCTAGAAATGGGCAGAGCCAGAGCTGGGTCTAGGTGGGGCTGACTGACAAGAGTGGCATTCCAAGTTCTAGTCTATGAATTGATAATGCTGTGTTTTCCATTTATAGATCTTTCAAAACCATAAGAAATTGGAAATTATTCCTTCTCAGGCTTTATCTTTGAAAATGGATGATTCTCATGTACAAATTTTTCTGATTATTTTCCTTAATTTTACCTGGGTCTTTTCCACACCCACTTAAAAAAAAAATCGAAGTATAGTTATATCTACATGCAATATTTACAGCATATACTAACTTGTTCTGAGATTTTTTCTTCTCAAAAACCCTCAAGCAAATGTTAATAATTATCAACATTTTAAACCTATTTGTCAAAAAAGCAATACAGATTTCAATGGAGAATCTACAGTGATGCTCAGGCTCTTCTTTATTATTATAATCCCTGCCTAAATCTCATCATCATACAGGAGTGGCTCCAATTATTTCCTCTTCAATCTACATTGTAATTATAGCAGAAGAATCTCATTTCTTTCATTTCTCCTCAATCTCCCAGAACTGTAAATGCTTCCTCAAATTTAATCATATTAATTGGGCATCTCTTTGGCGCTTTCATTGTGTACTTCTTCTTCTAGATCACTTGCAAAAATATTTGTGTATTAGAATCCCAATAATTTTTTTTCTGTAAAGTCCTGATTAGCCTTAAATTTGTTCCCTTCATCTAAGCTACTTCCATATATTATAAAAATGTTCCCATAATGAATGCAACTATCAGTCCAGTCTTTTATCAAACCATGAAAAATATCTTAACACATTGTTAGGCAAAATGTTGTATAAAAGTCATCCAACCTTCCCTCCATAAAACATATTAAGCATTCTGTGATACTAAGACTTGAGAGTGGTCTTTACGTTCTGAAAGTTGAGAATTTTTTTTTTTTTCATAGATCGACCATTAGGTTATAAAATATATATTCATCCTAGGGGAGAGTTGACTTCATTCCTCTCCCACTACTCAGGGGATTCTAACCCTACAACATTTCAGAGATACATATTGTCAAATGGCTGCTAAAGACTCATTTAAGAAGCTCCTATCTTTATGTGTGGAGAGTCTTTTGCAGTGCATATTTAAAAATTTTTAATCTGCAGACTTTGAAATAGAAATTCACTTTTAGAAATGCATTCTAATTAAATAATCACAAATATACATTGAAGTTTAACTTAAAGACACCACAGTAGTATATAATAAATAAATAGAACATAATAAATGACCAGAATGGAGATTAGTTAAGTAAATTACAAGACAGCTCCTTAATAAAATATTATGCAGCCATGAAAAATTACATCGCAGAATAAGTTTGAATAACATGGAAAACAATTGAAAACATTTGAAGTGAAAGAATATGTGAAAAATATGAGTGTGATATAATTTAGTTTTATGTATAGAGATATCTATCTATCAGTGAAAATCTAAAAGATTATACCTCAAAGTATGACTATTACTTCTGGCAGAGGAATTATAAGGTATTTCTATTTTTAAATTTATTTTTGTTTGTTTAAATAAAATATGAATTACATTTTTAAAGATGGGAAAAATGAAGCTCTATTAAACCTATTCAAGTTTTTCCTTTCAGCATCTCTGTTTATCTCTCAAGCTCATTTAAATTATGAGAGAAGCTCTGAGTAGCATGTAACAACATCTGATTCACAATTATGAGCTGATTTAAAAAGTTTCCTCTATTGCTCATAGTGAAATAGGGGAATTCATGAAAATTTCTGAATTATCCCTTTTCAGAATTTAGCTAAATCCTTTTAAGATATCTATTTGTTCTTCAGCATTTTAATTTTATTCTATCTACTTTGAGCCTAATGGAGAACCAATTCTATTTGCCAACTCCATCAGTAATTTTATTTACTGCTTCAGCCCTTGAAACAAGTTAATGCAGAAGACTTAATGATATTTTAGGATTTACTTGACACAGAAAAGTGACCCAAGATTTCATCAGCTATAATGTCCTTATGGTATTAAATATTTTAATGTGCTAACTATGACAGATACAGGATGGCCAGCTTCCCAGTGAATGACCAGCCTTCTACTAAATTTCCCTTTCCCCTTTGTACCATACAGCCGTAACCTGTAAAATCTCTTTTCCTCCTATATAGGCAGGAGATCTTTACTAAAGACTTAATGTTGAATATTTTCTAAAGCTAAGAAGACTCTTTCTCAAGGGTGTGGGAAAAGATAATCATACAAGCAAATTTGTCTAGGATCAAATAAACAAGCAGTATTCTACTGTCCTTTTACTTGTTTGGGAAAAGATTTATGTAAAAAGGCATTATCTTCTGGTTAGAAAGCATAAATGATGAGGACTGTTGTTCCTGTAATTAATCATACTATGGTGTAGACCTCTCTCAGTGACTTAGCAAAATGCATCTAGATATGAATTGTAATACTGAGGGAAAATATTACTGATGAATAGGTAGGATATTTTCTTCTTTTAAGCCTTTTATGTATTAAAATAAGACAAAATAAAAAATACAGAAACTAGAATGTATAGCTTTAAAATCACAGCCAGCACCCAAGTTGTAAAAGAGAATATTGGCATGACTTAAACATCCCTACATTCTTATTTTTCTTTACGATTTTACCTCATACATATGCATTAATTGTATTGGTTTCTAAATTTTACGAAAACAAAAAATTCTATGCCTGTCTTCTTTTAGTCAATATTACACTTGTGAGATTCGTCCAGGTTTTTGTATGTAGCCTGCTTTTGTTTACTTTTCCAAATTAAGGTCAGGGGGTTGTTTTTGTATTTTTTCAAGGATTTTAGTTGTGATTCATGAGAAGCGTGAGTATAGCGATCTTATACTACATGCCAAAACCAAAAATGCTATCTTTTATGGTCTCTAAACCCAAATAGTTTATAATTTGTCTAGCATTTTTTATATATATGTTCATTTCAGGGATTGGCCTACGATTTTTCTTTTTGAAATGACCCTGTCTATTTTTTGGTCATCATAGAACAAGTAGAGGAGTCTTCCCTCTTGTGCTAATTTTTGGTGGAATTTGTATAATATTTGTGTTATAGTTCTTAAATGTTTGAAATAAACCACCAGTGAAACCATCTTAGCCTGGATTTTTCATTGCACAAAGGTTTATTATAGATTCAATTTTGTTAATACTTATAGGACTTTTCATATTTTTAGCGGCTTGTGTCAGCTTTAATGAGCTGTATTTTTCCTGAAATGTGTCCACATTATCTAAACTTTCAAGTTTGTCTGTGTGAAATTGTTCATAATATTCTCTTATTATATTTTCAATCCATAAGCCCTATAATGATGCCTCCCTGATGTTCCTGACACACTGGTGATTTCTGAATTCTATTATTCTAGATCAGTTTCCTTTGGGGTTTATCAATTTTATCAGTCTCTTAAAAAAAACAAACTTTAGTTTTATTAATTTTATATTTATTATTTCTTAATTTCTGCTTTTCATTATTTTCCCATTGTAAATGTGTGTTTCTTTTGCCCCTTTTCAACTTCTTAGATTGATGCTTACATATTAATTTTCTGTCATTTTTCTGAGTTAGAAATTTTTCATTACTATTTGCTTCTAATTTTTTTCTAATTTCCATTGTGACTTATTCTTTGAGCCATGTTTATTTAAAATTAATTAATTTTCCAATGTATTGAAATATATTGAATTTCTTATTATCTTTCTGTTAGTGATTTGTAGCTATTTTCATTGCAAGCAGATAACCTGTAGAGTACAATTTTAAACCTTTGAAAATTTTGGAGACTCACTTTATGTCTAAGAATATAGCCAGTCTTTGTACATAGTTTGAGTGTACTCAAATAGAATGTGTCTTTGGAAGTTGTTAGGTACAGGGTTCTACAAATGTTCTATTACGTGAAGTTTTTAAAATTGTATAGTTCAAATCTCTATCCTCTCTAATTTTTTAACTGCTTAGTCTATCAATTTCCGAGAGAGATAAGTTAAAATCTCACAATATGTTTGAAAATTTTTCTATTTCTCCTAACAGTTTTGTAAATTTTAATTTGTGTATTTTGAGGACACATAATTAAGTGCACAGATTATTCATCTTTAAATTTTTTGAGCTTTTTGAATTTATTATCAATTTTGAGTAATTCTCAGCTAAAATCTTTTTATTTATTTTTTTAAAGATTTTATTTATTATTTGACAGAGAGAGACACAGCAAGAGAGGGAACACAAGCAGGGGGAGTGGGAGAGGGAAAAGCAGGCTTCCTGCGAGCAGGGAGCCCCATGTTGGGCTCAATCCCAGGACCCTGGGATCATGACCTGAGCCACCCAGGCGCCCCTTAGCTAAAATCTTTTTAAATATTCTTCCCCTTCTCCTGAGACTCCAATGGTAAATATGCTGGATCTTTTCATTCTGCTTGTAACAGCTGTTACTCTGTCCTTTGCATTGCAATCCTTTTCTCTTTGTATTCTTTCTGGGGAGTATTTTGTGGCCTATTTCCTAGTCCTCTGTTTACGTGTACATAATGTGCTATTTAACTCATTCCCTGAGTTCATAATTTCAGCTATTTTTTTTCCATTTCTAGAATTTCTATGTGTTTTTCTATGTGGTGAATCACTTTCTATAAATTATCATCCCCATATGCAATCTTGTTTTTTATCCTATTGTACATAAAAAGCATATACTCCTTTCTTCCTTCCTTCCAGTGTCCTTGTTGTTTCCCTTTCTTTTTCTGGCATCCTTATATTTCTACTACTTTGTTTAGTTTTTCTCTTGCTGTTTCTTGTTCATATAACTTTAATCTCATGGCATGCTTGGTTCGTTGATTATGTGTTGAACATTTTGTTTAAACAATATTTGTAGAAATAAGGAGAGACCCAGGATGATGATTCCATCTGAAGAAGTTTCATGGTGTCCTGGTCAATCCAGGACTGCCTTAGTTCAATTTCAGGATTTGAGGTTTGTTTGGCCACTCAAATGACTTGAAAATAGGCTCCAGTCTATGTTGAGGCTGGTTTAATTGTGTTTCACTCTTATTCCTACAGAGTTTTTCAAGGTCCCAGCCCAAAAGAGATGTTGTTTATCCACCCTCTGACAGTTCCTTACTCTGACTTCTGTTCCATATTCTTGAAATGCTGTAAAAAAATTTGATCTGCTCAGCTTCTCAGCTGCCTCTTCCAGAACTGCAGACACCCCTAGGCTAGAGTTGCCATGTTTGGAAAATAAAAATACGAAATTCCTGGTTATATTTGCATTTCAGATAAACATCGAAAACTTTTTAGTGTGAGTATGCACCAAGGAATATATGAGAGATACTTATACTTAAAAAATTACTTTATCTGAAATCCACATGTAACTGGGCATCCTGTGTTTTATGTGATAACACTATCCCACATCAAAAACGACCAGAATAACTAGAGCATTTCTCTGGATTTCCATTTTCACCTAGATCTTAGCCTCGTTCATCCTCACTATTTTGTTAGCTTTTTGATGCTTGTAAGAAGATATTTTAAAACAGCATTTTGTCCAACTATTTCTGCTGTCTTCAGTGAGAAGTTTTGTCCAAATTACCTTGTCTACCATCGGCAGAATCAGAAAGCTAATATCCCATTTCCTAGGTGCATTTAATATTAAATATATATTTCATCAAGAAGCTTTAACATTTGAAATGATGAACATGATACTTTACATTTTTCATTTTTATAGTTATATCTCTTATTCCTACTGAGTATCTATTAAGTATTGCTTTTATGATTTGCTCAGCTCAGAACTAAGCTTCTGAAAGAACATGCATTTTCTGTTTTTCATTGGATTGAACAATCCGCACATTGTGAATGCATATGGGGGAGGGGTATGCCTGCTACAAAATGTCAGAAAACAATATGCATCATTATTTTCAGCACATCGATTTTCCACAAGTTCTCTGAAATATAAAAGCACCTAGTCGGGACCCAATAGATTTTATGATTAAGTGACTCTTGAATAAATGATCATTCTCTACCTTTCAGATGTTATTCACAAAGATGAAAATAATAGTGTCCATCATTAGCTATCCCAGATATGATATGATGAGGACACAAAAATTGGTATATACTATGCTCAGCCTCTGGTCATCAAACACATCATGAATATATGAAGCATACTTCATAGTGAGGGTTTGTTAAAATGATGATAAAGACATAGAATGATGAGTGTATTTTCTGCAACAGTGGGGTTTTTGTGTCTCTCAATGTGCTATCTGATTGATAGTAATGTCTACATGAAGTGATAGACAAGCCTTCGTTATTTCTGGCAGTTCACATATGAAAATGTCCTGCCACAACTGGAGTTCCTATATTTATCTCCTTCCTTCACTTCCAAAATTGTGGAGTTACTCCTTTTCCTGATTATGAATGAAATATTCTTAGTCTTTCTTCTTTATAAAACATTCATCTTTAGAATATCCTGATTATCAGATTATGATTTAAAAATATTTCTTTTACTTTACTTTTTTTTCCTGTTACCAATCTTGAGTTGGTTTTATTTGATTCATTTACTCCATTCAGAATCCCCTGGAGAACTAGTTACTAGCTGTAACAATTGGCTAGTGGTTTAGTCTCTTCAAGTGTTTCCAGCATATATATTAAAAATAAAATTATTATGACCTTCAAGGCCAACTATACTCCTTAGCCTTGAGAATGACATTGTCAGAAACACTACAAACTGCCAGAGAGCTGAGAATAGGTGTAAAATGAGAAAATAAGCACTGGAGAACCCTGGGATATGGATAAGCAAATGCTATCATTTGGATAAAGCTTGCGTACATTTGGCCAGAGCACTAGGTTTCTGGCCTTGACCTCCCAGGTCCTGCTGTCAGACATGAAGCCTTCAGTTACACTTGCAGCAGCTGCTCTCTACCAACTCCAATCCTTTATAAAAAACTTTAACACTTCCACTTTGTTGTATGAGTTATGTGTTTAATTTAACTGCCTTTCTTTCCTACTCTTGCCAGAATTTTTTACATATTATAATTTTCTTTTGGGGAAAGGGAAGAAATAACTGCTTTACTGCTTAAAGAGGCATATTAGGTGTTGGAAATCTTTGACACTTTTCCAAGATTCACTAGTGGCTTCCAGAATTCTGGGTGAACAATTCAGCCAATATTTCCACCTTGTGATAATAATTCAGTATATTATATACATGTCTACATAGAAATACCCAAATTCACTGATCTTGCTAGGGTCTATTTTTTTAACTTTTCACATCGTGTGTGTGTGTGTGTGTGTGTGTGTGTGTGTATACATGTGAGTGTGAGTGGGTACATGCAAGTGCATGTCCTGTGGTTTGTGTTGTTATGCTACTAATGGATAAATATTTAAAATATCTGACAACTTCGGGGCGCCTGGGTGGCTCAGTTGGTTAAGTGACTGCCTTCGGCTCAGGTCGTGATCCTGGAGTCCCTGGATCGAGTCCCGCATCGGGCTCCCTGCTCGGCGAGGAGCCTGCTTCTCCCTCTGGCCCTCCCCCCTCTCATGTACTCTCTCTCTCTCTCATTCTCGCTCTCTCAAATAAATAAATAAATCTTTAAAAAAAAAAATATCTGACAACTTCATCAATGTTTATGGCAAACCTGTTAGCAAGAATCTGAAAAGGAATTTAAACTGCAATGGGAAAGTTACTGGTTATAACTGCAACTTCTTTGAGGGTAGAGAAAATTTTGTATTCAATCTCATTAAAACATTTCTCTCTCAGCATCTCTTCGGAACTCTAGATTCATGTCCAAATGTCTTCTTGATATTCCAACTTAAATTTTAGAAAAGTCACTCAAAACAACATGATCTTCATCCTCCACATCTGTTTTTCTTTCTGTGTTCCATACATCAGTGAATGACACCATTCTCTAACCATTTATGCAAGGCAAAACTGGTGATACATCTTTGATAGCTTTTTCCTTCAAATTCTTTATATCCAGCCCAAATATCTCTCCAGTCTATCTTCAGTTTTGAATTTTTACCAGACCCTCCCTACAAACATCTAGTATTCACTTGTTCAAATAGCCCCCTCCGAACATTCTGACCCTTCTCCAATCTATTCTCTGCTCTGAGTCTTATTGATATTTTCAACACAAGTCTGGTCTTCTTAACCCCCTTTCTTAGAAACACTTCACTGGGGGCGCCTGAGTGGCTCAGTCTTTAAACATTGGGCTCCCTGCTTAGCGGGAAGCCTGCTTCTCCCTCTCCCACTTCCCCTGCTTGTGTTCCCTCTCTCGCTGTGTCTCTCTCTGTCAAACAAATAAATAAAATCTTAAAAAAAAGAAACACTTCATTGGTTTTCATTGGTTCTTAGAATAAGGACAAAAATCCTTGATTTGGCATATAAGGCTATGCATGATCTGGTTTTTACCTACATCTCCAACCCTATCCTACACCTTTTTCTTCAATGAAGGGAAATGTGACTCTTCCCAGGGTACATTTGGCAGCATCTAGAGACATTTCTTCCTTCCTTCCTTCCTTCCTTCTCCTTCCTTCCCTTTCTTTCCTTCCTTCCTTCCCTTTCTTTCCTTCCTTCCTTCCCTTTCTTTCCTTTCTTTCCTTTCTTTTATTGTCACCACTAGGGAGGGGGATTTGCTATTTGCATCTGGTAATAGAGGCCAGGGATGCTGCTAAACATCCTACAATGCATAGGAAACTCTCACAAAGAAGACGAAGAAGACAAAGATGAAGACAAAGACAAAGTTGAAGACTAAGACAAAGACGAGGATGAAGAAGAAGTTGTCCAAAATGTAAAAAGTATGGAGGTTGGGTTCTATGGGTTTTAGCCAAAATGCCAAATGGATATTATGATGCTGTACCTAGATTCTCTTGCAAAGAAAAACTTGTTAGGATGCTTATTAAATAGGTTCAACTGTCAGTTCTGTCAGGGATTGATTGCCTCCTCAGCTGAAAAATACTTTCTTACACAAGATGGCACTCTTTCCAGAACAGCCTACATCCAATGACTAATAGAAGTAGGGGTTCCAAGATCTGGCCATCTTGGCCTGACACATCTTCTGGTGGGCCATAAAGTTCTATAGTTCCCATAGGGTCAGCTTGCATTCTCTTTCTGCCCAATTCTGCTTCTTTTCCATTCTCTTCCCAGGTGTTAATCCCAAAGGCACTCCCTAATAAATATCCTACAACGTAATCAATCTGCTTTCTGGAGAACTCAATCTGCTGCATTGACTTTCTTTTTTTTTTTAATTTTATTTTTTATTATGCTAATCACCCTACATTACATCATTAATTTTTGATGTAGTGTTCCATGATTCATTGTTTGCATATAACACCCAGTGCTCCATGCGGAACGTGCCCTCTTTAATACCCATCACCAGGCTAACCCATCCTCCCACCCCCCTCCCCTCTAGAACCCTCAATTTGTTTTCCAGAGTCCATAGTCTCTCATGGTTCATCTCCCCCTCCAATTTCCCCCCCTTCATTCTTCCCCTCCTGCTATCTTCTTCTTTTGTTTTTTCTTAAACATATAATGTATTATTTGCTTCAGAGGTACAGATCTGTGATTCAACAGTCTTGCACACCTCACAGCAGTCATCATAGCACAAACCGTCCCCAATGTCTATCATCCAGCCACCCCATCCCTCCCACCCCCTATCACTCCAGCAACCCTCAGTTTGTTTCCTGAGATTAAGAATTCCTCATATCAGTGAGGTCATAGACTTTCTTTTAATTTCTTGTGCCACCATGCACACCCATCTTGAATCTTGGGAACTTTATGCATGCTCGTCTTTCTGTATGAATGCTCTTTCTTCATTTACCTGGTTAATATGCATTCAACCGTTAGACCACAACTTAAACAACTAATGATCCTCTTCTACTGTCTCTGACTAGTTCAAAATCCCACCTCCACCCCAGTTTTTAAGTTTTTTAACACCACGTAGCACTTCATTTTTAGTGCTTCTCTTACTCAATTTTATTTTCATTGGAATGATATTTAGATAATGTCTGTCTCCACTTCTACATCATAATTTCTCATTTTGTTCACCACTGTATCATAGTGACTAATCCAGTGTTTGACACATAGAAGGCCCAAAACACAGACTTGTAGGAAGAAGGGAGATGGGGAGGGATGTTGTGACTTACACAGAGAGTTTTTAGAAAATGTTTGATTGGGAAAAAAAAAAGTCATAATGTGTTTTTTTCATCTTTTTAAAAATTTAAACTCAACAAACGAGACTTGTTCCTAAAATTTCCACTTTCTACTAAGGATATCATAATGAAAACTCCCTGTGTTTGTTCCATCTTCTTAACAAAGCAGGATGGCAGGATTTTAGGTTTTAGAGTCAGATTGCTCTGGTTTTAAATTTTGAGATGGAGACTTAAGCAAATTTCCTAACTTTTTGAGCCTCAGTTTTCTTATCTGTGAAACAATAACCTACCTCATAAAATGAGTGTCATCTGAATTTCCTGCAAAACACAACACATAATAGCTGTACAATAAGTAGTTTTCTATTATTATGCTGACCTCAAAACTAAAAAAGATAAGAAAATTGTCTCTATATTTTTGCAATGTGTGGTTACTGCAAACAGGATTATAGCACACAAAGAGAAGCACACTGCTACACCACTACTATAGTATTATGACTCTTTGCACTTTATTCTTTTGAAATGAATAGCTTCATGTCCTAGGCTATTTGTAAAGCTAAATCCATTAATTTTATAAATTTGTTATTTCAATAAGACCTTTATGTGTTTAGCCATGATATATATTGTGATGACTCTTTACAAATATATTTAAATTCAAGAAGAAAAAAAATGTCACGGAGACATCATTTTAAATTAAACATTAATGAGTTATAAAATAAATGGTTTTACAGGACTTTTTTCTAAAACCAAGGTGGTTAGAATCTAGAAATCTATCAGTGTCCATCTTCATTTTTTAAATCCCTTCTTTTCTTTTACCATAATGTGTGAATGGACTAAGAGAGCAAGACACAGGCCCATGTGTACCAGACAAATTACATTAGTGGATTCATATCTAACAATCACTGTTAAATATTTACAATGTTCCAGGCACTGTATCCAAGCTTTACATATATTGTCTTTAGTTAACTATCACAAGAAAGACCTACTATAAGAGATTATTATTTACCACATTTTACTCAAAGAGAATAAACCTTCCCAACATCACCTGGCTACTGCAGGGTAGACCAAGTTGTCAACTCAGACTTTTGAAATGAAAGGCTTGTTCTTTACATTACTCCTATAAAACCTCAGCAATGTAATATAACTAAGGGAAAGAGGAAAAAAAGCCTCTGTATGATATGATCAAAGATCTGATGGGGAATTAGAATACATTTTAATAGGGCGCCTGGGTGGCTCAGTTGGTTAAGTGACTGCCTTCGGCTCAGGTCATGATCCTGGAGTCCCGGGATCGAGTCCCGCATCGGGCTCCCTGCTCAGCAGGGAGTCTGCTTCTCCCTCTGACCCTCCTCCCTCTCATGCTCTCTGTGTCTCATTCTCTCTCTCGCAAATAAATAAAAATCTTGAAAAAAAAAAAAAAAAAGAATACATTTTCATAGTACCTTCTTTTATAGAATAAATAAAACAAAATGGACTGTATCACTCTTGTCTTCTAAGGGAGATGGAATATGTCCTAATAATAGAAATAAAATGTTATGCAAAGCTTTCTTCTTTGTAAAGTAGCTGGAAGAGAAGGGTTTAACCAGGCACAAACAGGAGTGTCAGATTATGCAAAGAGGACCAGAAGTTGGGTGAAACTGCGCTAACAGGGAAAGATTGAAGGAGAAGTCTGCATAGAGGAAGCATCCAGAACAGAAAGCAAGGAGATTTTATTGACCTAGGTAAAGGGACCAAAAAGAAACACACAAAAAATGCTGTAGGGCTTTGAAATTTCTACTAAAAGCAGACTTCTGAGAAATTCTCAGTGTTGCAGTGGCTGTAGGATTTATGAGAATAGGTATTTTTCACATCCAATTCTTAGTTGTTTGCATTACCCTATATTCCATATATTCCTATACGGTTTGCACTGTTCTATATCACCTAAAACCTTTAGTCAGATTGGTTACATATCTTGTGATTATGTTCAGAGAGGGAGGAGGAGATCAAAGATAATTAAGTACCATATATGGGATGGTTATGAGCAGAGGGAAAAGAACAGAGGGAGGAGATAAGATTTAAGAGAGGGCAAGAGTTCAATGAACAGAACCTGAAAGCCATCCATAGATTTAATTCAGTCCCTCTCAAAATTCCAATGGCATTTTTCACAGAAATTGAAAAAATAACCCTAAAATTGGCATGGAACCACAAAAGACCCCCAAAAGGCAAAACAATCTTGGGAAAGAACAAAGTTGTAGGTATCACACTCTCTGATTTCAAACTATATTACAAAACTATGGTAAGCAAAACAGTATGGTACTGGTGTAAAAATGACACATAGACCCATAGAACAGAATAGAGAGCCCAGAAATAAACCTACACATATATGGTTAACTAATATTTGACAAATCAACCAAGAATACTCAATGGAAAGAGGGTAGTCTCTTCAATAAATGGTGCTGGGAAAAGTGGGTATCTACATGCAAAAGAATGAAATTGGACCCATAGATTATACAACTCACAAAAATTAACTTGAAATGGATGAAGCAAAAGATTTGAAAGTGTAAAACCCTACAATAAAACATAGGGAAAAGCCCTTTGACATTGATTTTTGACTCAAACTAACTTCATTTTAGTAAGCATTTCACAATTCATATGTACATCAAATCATGACATTGTATACCTTACACTTATACAATGTTATTTGTCAATTATATCTCAATAAAGCTGGTGGGGGAAAAAGAGAGAGAGAAAGAGAGAGAGACCAGAATTTTGAGTCGGAAATCACTACAAAAACATATGGCCCAGAATTTTTTAAAAAATATTTTTTTTAATTTTAAAATAATATAAAATACACATACATACATATTAGTGAAGTCATAGGACATTGTGCATCTCACAAAATGTTGGTCTTGGAAAGGAAACTAAGGTTAATTTTATTGCAATCTCACTGATCAAAGAGAACTTTAGTTAAACACTCAGTATGGCTATTATATATATATAAGGTAATTTGCAAATTGCTTTTATACACACTATTTTTAATCCTTACTACAACCTTATGATGCAGACATTATTATCCTCATTTTAAAGAGAAGAAACTGAGCAGAGATAGGTTAAATAACTGGCTGTAGTTCACTCAAGTAAGTAAATAGCTTAACTGGGATATAACTCCAAATCCAGTGCAACCTTCTCTGCACATTCTCATCTCCTTAAGAAAGAGGTAAGTCCTCTTTATCCTTTACTCTTCTCAGTCCATGAATCATATGAAGAATATTTTAAAGGAAAATTACCAAAAACATACTCAATTACTATTTTACTACACTCAATTACTTCACAATATTTAAGACCACATTAAATAATATCAGGTATATAACAGCCCTGCCCATTGGTTGGAACATTGAAGATGCTCAGTCTTATTTGTGTTGTTGTCATTGCATTATATGAGTATTTACTGAAGAGAGATCATTTCAGGCTATCCTTTTTAGTTTACTGATTATAAAATATTCTAACAGCTATAATTATTATTTTATCAAATATACTCTCAAACATAAAAAAGTGTTTTAGTCTCCTAAGAAGTGTTTCACTGAAAATATCTTTACATTATTTTTTCAATAAGCTCATCTTTCATATTCAGTTACATTTCATGCTAGTTCTAACTTATAAATCCTGTAATAAGGAGTTATATTATATATATTATATAATTTATATATATTATAATATATAATATTATAATATATAAATATATATATTATATAATTTATATATAATTATATTTTAATTATATATAATTAAATTTAATTTTATATAATATTATATATAATTATAATTTATATATTATAATATTGGGCGCCTGGGTGGCTCAGTTGGTTAAGCAACTGCCTTCAGCTCAGGTCGTGATCCTGGAGTCCCAGGATCGAGTCCCACATCGGGCTCCCTGCTCAGTGGGGAGTCTGCTTCTCCCTCTGACCCTCTCCCCTCTCATGCTCTCTCTCACTCTCTCTCTCTCAAATAAATAAATAAAATCTTTAAAAAAAAAAATTTATATATTATAATATATAATATAATATATATTATATAATATATATAATATAATATATATATATATGGAATGAGGATTTTTACTGCATTTCTCAGAAAATAACTTTTCTTGAAAATAGGTAACACAAGCTTGATGTATACACACACGTTTTAAGAGAAGATGGCTTTATCATCATCACTTGCTTTTGCTTTTTATGTGCTGGTGTAGAATGTCACTGCAATAGAACACAGCAGGTGACCTCAGAACACTCAACCCCCCCTTGTGTTCTGTAGATTACAGGAGCTTTGTACTTGCAAAGTTCATAATTATATTAAATAACACAGCATAGAATAACTACCACTCTTTTCTTCCAAATCTCTATCATTAATAAACCTCCCAGCCTTCCACATCAGCCATAAATGCATTAGGCAGCGCAGCTGCTTCAGACTAGAGCACAGTTTTACAAACACAAAAGAGCAAATCAAATTAAATAACCACATCTTCTTTATTTTGCAAATTACAGAAGAATTAAAAGTAATTCTTCTTATCAAAGATTTATTTTTCTCTATGAATACAGGCATTCCAAATCCTGATTTGGTTTTCTGTGCTGAAAATATGCTGTCATTTTGCAATTCATTTAAAAAAGATGAGGAAAGAAAAATTGTTGCATTCCAGGAAAAAAAAAAAAGATCTTGTAAAAACCTAATTACATAATAACTTTGCTAGTTCTTTTGTACTCTCCCTCATATGAAGAATTGACACCATTTACTCACATAGATAACGAGGGCCCCAGCTAATCACCCCCTCTGTCTTCAGAGACTTTGCCAAAAGTTGTCTGTTATATTTAAGCTTCCAGAGCTTCAAGGTTTGTCCTGGCTCAGGGCTAAAAAGTGAGAAAGGTCCTTCCTAACCAGAGCCCATAACAAGCAGCTGCACAATGGCCAGACTATAGGGCAAAGCCTGGTGTCCTCCAGGAGTCAGCTGGGCTGCAGCCTCCACAGCTCTACTTCCCCATTCCCACTCATGGGCTTCTTCATTCAGAATCTAATCCTCTTCCCCATAGCTACTCCAAGCCCCTCTGGAAATGGAAAGTAATGATACCCTTAGGGTTTGACTATTCGACTGCTTGACTACTAGTTGGCGTATAAAAAGTGCTAGGTCAATTTTTGTTAAGTGAGTGAGTGGTTGAGTGGATGTCATGATGTGAATGGAGAAGTTTCCTCTTCTTGATTCCTCAGGGGCCTGGAAAGCATAGAACCTCTCGTCCTCCAACCTGCCCAGGCACTCACCCTGACAAAGTTGCCTTAAGTATCAATGTGATGGACATATGAGAAGAGGAAAGGACAAGGAGGAGAGCTATCATGCAATAATGAACTTGCATTATTTGAGCTAGGTAATTTATATATGTTACTTATTCAACGCTTATAATGAACAAGCAAGGGAAGTACTTTTATTTTTTTCAGGTGAGAGAATTGAGTTGCTCTTAAATGAAAACACTGGCTCAAATAATAAAGCTAGTAAAAATTGGAAATAGCATTAGAACCCATGTATCTTTGGCTATTTCTGTAGGACAGTTCTGCCTTTTCTCTACACTTCTGAGAATCAAATACATTCTACCCCCTTTCTCTTTGGGGAAATACATCCCAAGTGTCAAACTACTGAGTCATAAAACAATAATTGAAACATTTCACTTCCTTACAATGGGAATTTCTTGTATCAATGCTGTTATAAAAAGATAATCTGTAAGTATTTATAATCTAAAGCCAAGAAATTTTTTTTTTAATATTTTATTTATTTATTTATTTGACACAGAGAGAGAGAGCACAAGCAAGAGGAGCAGGAGAGGGAGAAGCAGGTTCCCTGCTGAGCAGGGAGCCCAATGTGGGGCTCGATCCCAGGACCCTGGGACCATGACCTGAGCTGAAGGCAGATGCTTAACCATCTGAGCCACCCACACGCCCTAAAGCCAAGAAATTGATAGCACCTGTAAAACAATTATTCCACATGCTGTTAAATATTACTTGATCCAGTGGATACACTAAGTTCTCACTGTGTATCTCAGCAGTGCCATTTTAGGTTCTGAGAATACAATCGGAGATGGAGAGAAAAATATAGTCAAATGTACGTGTAACAGTGAAATAGAAGCCAAGCAATAACTAATCCATATAAAATGATGTGTAAGCTGAGAGATGAGAGCTAGCCATTCTTCTAAGGCATGGGGTTCAAGAACAGGAGCCATAAGTAAGGTTAGGGAAGATTGTCCTCAGAAGTAACATTCAAGTTGAATCTTGAACAATGAATACTCCATAAAGTAAAAGAAAATGGTAAGATAATTAAACAGAAAGTTTCACCAAACAACAACAAATGAAATAGGGAAAGCCTGGGACTAAAGCCCAGAAAAACCTGCACTGGTTGAAGGATGGCACGTTGCCTGTTGCAGGCAACATCAGCTCTTACTTGAAGTGGCTGCAATTCATTTTCCAGATCTCTGCTTTAGCAACATAAACTCAAGAAACTTTTTCTAAGCCCCAAGACTAGGTCAGATGCCGCAGGTATATGCTTTCCTAGCTCTGAGCAACTTGGTCTCATAGAACTGGTCTTTGTTTTTGAATCAACATTTGTATGATTTGATTATATGCCCCATCCTCCAATGGGCAGTAAACACTACGAGAGGAACTCCATCTGGAATTGTCCTAGCACAATATCTAACATATTATCAGACAGTGGAAAGAAAAAAAACGTCAAATGAATAAATGTTGAGAGAAATCACAACAATGAGACCGTAGGTAGGAGCCAGGATGCCAAGGATTAATGAACATTGTTCTGTGGGCAATGGGAACTGAATTTTGTTGCAGTGTTGTTGAGAGTCAGAGCCTGGGGGCAAGAAGACCAGTTAAGCAAAGTTTCAGTTTTCTCACTAAGAGATAATGAGGTCCCAAACTAGAACAGTGATTGGACTTGGAGAAAAGGAAATGGACCTGAGTGAAATACTCAAATCATTAGGATTTGGTGACTGATCAGGGATTGGCAAGGAGGAGTCTGATGATTATCACTAGTGCCTTAGATCCTGTCAATGAATACAAAACTGAAATTTCAAAGAAAGGGATTTGTTCTTTTCAACAGGAACATTTTTTTAAAAAGATTTTTATTTATTTATTTGACAGAGAGAGAAACAGCGAGAGAGGGAACACAAGCAGTGGGAGTGGGAGAGGGAGAAGCAGGCTTCCTGCCAAGCAGGGAGCCCGATGCGGGGCTCGATCCCAGGACCCCGGGATCATGACCTGAGCCGAAGGCAGACACTTAACAGCTGAGCCACCCAGGTGCCCCTCAACAGGAACATTTTGATAATAAATATGTAACTCAGATTCATAGGCAGCTTAGCTTACAGAATTGAAATCATATCTTAAATAGTCAAACAGGTCAAAATCAAATCCAAAAGCTATTCTCATAAATTGAGTGGGAGTATTTATTTCATTTTGGGATTGCTTGAAAATGCTTTTGAAACAGAAATATACGGCACAAAAAACGTAGCAGAACAAAGTGTATACACTAAGAAGTGAATCTCCCTCCCATCCATGTCTCTTAGTCCCCTACATGCTTTATCCAGAAGCAACCGTTATCAAATTCCTGTGAATCCTGAGTAGGAGTATTATTCATCATCCAAAAAAAGTTAAAGGAGAAACAAAAATAAATTTCTTTCCAAAACAGTGATTTGAAGTAAAACTTCTAGAAAGTGTCAGTGAAAATGGATATTAGCAAATAAATTTAAACCACAAATGCAACATAGATTTCTGCTATACCTCTCTGTTGAATCTAGATAATGATGATAGATAGATAGATGACAGATAGATAGATAGATATGGCAAGCAAACCTTGGCAACTTTTGAGGCCTAAGATTCATTTTTTGATATCACTCAATGCCATACTGAATCCTGTAAAGAGAACTCTTTGACAGTTGAGGCACACAGACAAGGAATCCTATGACTAGAGTAGATAGCTTGGAGTCCCATAGACGAACATAGAAGAGATGATGTTAATGTGTATTATACATTCTCCAGAAACCAAGAGCTCCAATAGTCTATCCTCCATTACCTGATATTAGAGTAAAATAACACCCTGAATGAAAGGGAATTTTGAGAATAGCTCCTGAAAACAATTGCAATGATGTGTGAGAAGATAGCATTTCCCTTAATTTCCCTTAATTTGTACTTTATACAAATTCATCATCCTGGCATTTTACTGAGATATTGTTTTCCTGCATCTCTCTTTTAGGTTACTGCCACTTGATCATATTCAGTTCTGCTCTCCTTTCTGTGAGCTGGCTTCTATCCATATCCATTAATCATTTGTGTTTCCGGCTCAAAGACTTGGGGCCCCACCACAGCAGTTCTCCAGGTTACAACAGTGAAATTTTCATTTGCTCTGCTGATCAAGCAATCTGGGCCCTGAAAATGTAATGACACAATGCAGCACCATCCATTGAAATAGCCACACTAAAATACAGACATTCTTCAAACATTCATACTTTGCATCTACAGTAGTCATTGTGGTTTTACTTTCATTTGCCTCTCTGTTTTTCCTCACTTTGGAATTAGGTAATCAAGGGGAAGCAGGTTGTAGATAGGGCCCTATGAAAGAGCAAACGATTATTAGTCAGAAAAGTGATGCTTCACAAACATTCTTTCCAAACAGAATTGGAACAGGGAACTGAAAAATCATCTTTCATATCCAAACTGGTGCCTTAGTGAAGTGGTAGCTGAGAGTGCTTCACTTAAAACCAATCTGAGACTAACCTGATTGTCTACAGAGTCCTTTCAACAGAACCGACAAGGAATATATCTTTATTTTGATAACATTTATAGGCAAAAGGAGAAAACACTGGAGAAATATCCAAATAAGGCAATTTCAATGTATGAATTATGTCCCCTAAGTTCACGGACAATATTACGAAGTGCTGACATCAATTCGACTAGGGTTGCTTTTTTCACCTCTCTGGAAGTGACTGAAAAATTTATTAATGACATATCATAAGGGTGGCCATTTTATACTTTGAGTTGAATATAGAACATAGAATTTCTAGAGGTTGGAATCTGGGTCAACTGCCCTTCATTGCACAGTTGAGGAAATTGCACTCCTGGAAGAATAAGAGATTTGCCTGAGATCGTACAGCTAGAAAGCAGCAAAACCAGAGCTTTAAGCCAACAGTGCTGGCTGCAGCCCTGTCTTCTTTTTTGCACTCTTTTACTTGTATCAGTCAGACACTAGCAGGAACAGATGGAACACTCAGAAATAGTGACCAGAGAGAGACTGATGACAGGACAATTAACAGCCATGGGGCAGAGGTAAGGGAAATCAACATGGGAGGTGAGTCCACAAGGGCTAGCAGGAGAGGAAATATTTGCTTCCTATCTCTATGACCTGAAGGAATAAGGAGAAGAGGTGACTGAAATCCAGAGAGAATTATATCTATAGCAAAGCCCCTGCAGGAACTGTGACCTTGGAAAGTAACACAGCCTTTAATAAACTGTAGCTCTGTGAAGATGGAGCTAGGAAACAAAACCCAGACCTCACTTTTCTCCCATTTTCCAATCTCCTACTAGTGCCTCCCGTAGGCCTTGTCCAACCAGAAGCCAGAAGGCAGAGGAGCCCTGCTGATGCTTTCATAGGTCCATAGGATGGGAGAGAGGGGATGTAGAGGGGCAAATGGAGAATATCCAGTACATTTCTCAGGTTTACCAGCCTTTTGCTTTGCAATTTTTTCTTCCTTGCCATGTCCTATTTTCTTTCACTGGGACATAAATTATCAAGGTTCATGAGTGAATGATGACCTATGTAAAAATAGCATTGTATTTCATGGTGGACTTTATCAAAAATTTCCTCAAATGTAATAGAAGTCTGGAGATGGAGTACAATAAGCAACAGGTATATTTTGCAATATTTAAAAATAAGTGATCATCTCAGTACTACGACTCATTAGCTGAGAAAAAAACCCCTCAGTAATAGTATGTTTTATGCACACAATTTTAATTAATAAGCAGGACATATTTATTCAAAAATTATGATAAGACATCATTATTCTCAGAACATGAACTTTGGCAGTTAGGTGTTAGCATCCTCTTTGAGTTCTAGAAAATGAACTTCTGGATATTAAACATGATTGCTTAGAGACCTCAAACAACAGCTTTGGGCAGTCAGCTATTATATACACTGACAATTATTTATGGCTGTGAATCACCCATGCCTGAAGTGATGTCCAAAAGTACCTCAGTAAGATATTATGAGCAATATCAGATGTGGGTTGTGTAAAAGCCATTTCAGTAATAAAACAGAGTTCAAAGAGCTGATTCAATAGAGGCATTACTAATAAAATAATATAGGTAGAAATCTCAAAAAAGGTGTTTCCTTTCTTTTTAAGAGCAATGCTACAAAGGGAGAGATGAAGATAGGGAAGCCGTCCACTCACTTCGAGCGACTCTCTTTGAGTTCAGGTGAGCTTTGAGACACTCACCTTTCTGTGGCTTAGCATACATCTTCCAAAATGGAGTTCAAGGGAGTCACTCTATTATGGATAGGAAAAATGATAAAAAAGCAGTCTGGCTTGAGACTAAACCCTTTTAAGGATACTTTAGTTAGAACATTTAGTTCTGTGTGGGTTCAATGTACTTGCCCATTACTACTGAGACCTAGATCCTGTAGAAAATCTTAATTAAAGGCAATAGACACTATTTGTTCTACTAAGGTTTTCTAAAATAATGGATTTAAGAAGGCAAAACATGTCAGAATAGGCTAGTTTGACTTCTTTTTAAAGATTTTATTTATTTATTTATTTGAAAGAGAGAGAGAGAGCACAAGCAGGGGGGAGAGGCAGGCTGAGGGAGAGGGAGAAGCAGGCTTCCTGCTGAGCAGGGAGCCAGACGTGGGGTTCGATTCCCAGACCCTGGGATCATGACCTGAGCTGAAGGCAGACACGTAACTGACTGAGCCACCCAGGTGCCCTTAATTTGACTTTTAAAACCTACCTGAATTATCTCTTATATTTTCTAATGGAAATATTTTCTAAACCACAAGAGCTAGTGAGACAGATCCTTTATCCTATAAAAGAAGAACCAAATGTATGCTAACTGAACAAAATGCCTTAAGTAAAGTTTCTGTGAGCATACATTTTTAATTTCCTCAGATGAAAACAATTTTGAGTGAGGAGCTCTCTAAAAAGTGTCCCGATGTTCTCCTAATACACCGATACATAAAATATCTCCAAATGTTGAGATTCTCTTAGCCTTTGGCATATGTTCCTAACTCATCTGGCTCCAAATGAAACATTACATAAGCAAGCTAATAATCCAGGTAACTAAGAAGGTTAAAAATTACTTCAGAGTATTACTAAGGCTTGAATGATGAGTATTTATTCTCTTTCTACTATTTTAAAAATCAGAAATAATTTATCCGTAGTTTGAATTTTACCAAAGCACTTGCTCTGGAACTTCCTGACACATTAGCCTCTTCCACCTATAATAGAATTGTACATGTAAGTGTTTTATCATGACCACTAGACCATAAGAAGTAAGCCTGAATCAGTCATCTCATTGCTTTTTGGAGTTAAGCTATCTCCAAAGGCATTACAACTATCTGCCTTGCATTTCAAATTAAACACATGCTTTCATATAAATTCTCTCATTTGGTCTACCAAATAACTTTGTCAGGACAACAGGGCAGCAATTATTGCCCCATTTCATGGATGAGGAAACAGGCTTAGGAGAGTTAAAGTGGTTTACTCAAAGCTGCATGGCGGAGCAGTTATGGACCTCTGACTCATCATTAGGCCCAGTTCAGGAAAACACATATTTACTGAGTGCTTTAAAATGACAATCCTAAGTCTTTGGGGTACAAGGTATGGTACAAATAGTAAACTCATAGATAAAAAGAAAGCTAACATTTTTACATTATTTATTATCTGAGAGGCCCTTTTATAAGAACTTTATAGATTTATTTTGTTTAATCCCATAATAAGCCTTTAGGCTAGTACTATTGTCATTGTCATGTTATAAATGAGGAAGCTGAGAAGAGAATTATCAACTTGTACAGGATCACAGAGGCAATTTTGACTTCAGAGTCCATGTTCTTAACCATAATACATATTGTCTCTAGAGATTCCAAATCCTATGGACACCTTTTCATAATGCTAAATGGCTTCCCATGAAAGAATATGAATACAGAATGAGTCTAGGCAAATACACACACACACACACACACACAGAGGCATACACACCTAGACATTATCTACCTATCCACAAGTACATCCATCTTTACTAAGGGACTTGAGTATCATTGTGTATGGCTATCAATCTATTAGGCCAGAATTTAAAACAAACAAACAAACAAAAACACATACATGAGCAAGATATTCTAAGCCTGAAATTTACCTGGGAAAGAAAAATGAAAACTGCCCAGATTGGAGACATACCTCTCCCCATTTAACTTCCAAAATCTTCCTCAAAATATCTTTGTATTTAAAAGAATCCATCAACCTTTGCAAAGAGAGAAGAGAAAACAGACTTGAGGAAGATGTTCTCTTCTGTGTGACTCAGGAGGCATGTTTCTTCTGTGCAGTGTTTTATCATCATCTGCCAAAGATGTGTGTGCAAATATCAGTCTTACAGACAGACAATGTTTGCACTACATTGAGGCTAACTTGCCATCTGGTTATCGGATGTTTGGAGTCCAAATTGTAGAGTTTCCTATGTGTTTCCTCTGAGAAATGGAATGATGGGATTCTGATAACAAGTATCCATGCACTGTACTGATATTACATCCCTATGTAGAGTAATAGGAACAGTGCATATAAATAAGAGAAATGGCTTATGTCTTACATTGGTTAAAGAAAAGAGGGAAGTATTTTCTATAGTTCAGATTCACATGAAAGATAAACCTCTTAGTTCAGAATACGATGTATTTTTCTTAGAATTTAGAGAATCCACTGATGTTCTGTGCAATTGTATTTTAGTGTTAGATCTAGCAGAGTACATCGACTAAAAATGCAATCACAGTAAAAAATTCTGATGATATGCATTATTTCTGAATAAGCAAAGGACAAAAGCACAATCCCAACATAATATAAATGATGTGATTGACTACTAGGGTTGCTTGCAGCCCATAGCTTCAGGTAAAGCACCTGTCTCCCTCCATTAATGAGAAAAGAGACAGTGCTTTCTATTTAAAATTAATAACTGTAACACTCCAGGATTATAGGAAAAAATGTAAGTGTTTCACACAAAGTGCTTCACAAAATTTTACTGAAGTTCAACAAAATCATTACATAACAAATACATAAGAGAAATTCTTCTTTATGGCTCATTCTACTGAATTGCCTATTCATTTTTACCTGCCCAGAATCCACAATTTTCAGCAAGATGGATATTAGCAGAAATAAAATGATCCTTTCTATTTTAATAGCCCCTGCTCTCAAAAATAGTTTAGTCATTTATATTTTGAATTTTATGTACTTATAACAGATTATTAATTATATTCTATATATATATATATATATATATATATAAAACCCAAGCATTCTTTTTTTTAAAGCAATAGGCAACACCATTAATTTCAATTCCAGTTACACCTTTTTGGATGACTTTGGGCACTGGATCACCATCAGCAATATCAATAGGATAACATCGTTCTTTGAGGAACTGCAATAATCATACGCTTTATATTGATAAATAATATAATAATATACTCTTAAAACACAATAGAAATTAATGACATTTTAGGACTTTCCAAATTTAGGGAAGTTACCAAGATTTCCTATCACTCTTTCAATAGCAACAGCTTCCTCAGAAGACTATTGTGTCTGTTTTCAAGATTGTGTAGATAAACACAAATGAACCTAGTATCCATATATTCTTTTTAATTATCTTTCCTGTTGCTATACTACTAAAGGAAATTTAACTCAGAAATGTTCCCACAGTACAGTGATAATCCAGGGTGCAGTGGGGCAGGGTAGGAAGAAAGAGAAAAGAAAAGGATAAACAATACAATGAACGATACAGTCAAGAGGAAACTAAAAAATGTAACCACTATCGTTTTGGTCAATGATCATTGAAAAATCCAGGAAGACATTGAATGAGAGTAAAGTTTTTGCTATGTTTTTATAAAGAATAAATAGCCCAATGAAATATTAGAGGGAAATGGAGTCAGAACTACCAGTGAAATAAGTAAAAATTAAAAAAAAAATAAAAAGAAATCAGAACAGAAAAAAAAGTGGAAATACAACATGTTGCTTCCTGCATCTGGATATCTTTTCGGTTTATGAAGTGTAAATCGCAGCTCTATTATCCAAAATTAATACTTGATTTATCTAAAGATAAAACAAGTTGAAAAACTCTCTAAACCAAGTTGATTTTCCTCCTAGAATATTATTATTTCAGGCAATAAAATTATGAGTATTAGACAAAGTATAAGACACTTAAGAAATATCATTTTCCACAATCACTTTGAGTTTTCTGCAAATGCAAGTTATTCATTATGATTTTTCCCTCTAAAAGCAGAGATGCAGCTTATGACTCAAGGATGCCCATGCCATAGTCCAAGCTCAGGAAATGAATATTAGTCTGTATTCTAAACCCACCTAGAGTCTAAAATTAACCACATCCATTCTTTAAATGTTGACCCAGGAAGGCACTTGACTATGTGTTTAACTGTCAATTCAAGAACCTAGAAAACTGGTTTCCAGAACAAATAATCACAATCCTGATTAAAGTCAAAGACATCGGAGTCCTCTGGCTATATCAATCATTCGAAAGCTGCAATCATGATTTACACAAATGAATCACAAATGATTATCAGCATTATTAACCAGAATCTGATTATAAATGAACGTATAGTGTTAGCTTGCCTCCCCTTCCCCTGGGAAGACAAGGGGTAGGAAGGGAAGAGAAGAAATGAACTAAACTCTTTTAGAGTCCTACACCAATCCTGTGAGGTAAATATCACTACCTCTTTCTTTATGAAAACAGGAGGCTCAGAAAAATTAAGCTTTTTGGAGTTAAGCTATCTTGTGCCAAAGCCATGTTTCTTACACAGGTAAAAAACACTAGGGTAGGCATTCATCCCAGGTCTGTGTACCTCTGAAATCCACTTCATGGCTGCACAGCTGAGAGTTCTGCTCAAAAGATTTAAACATTATTAATAATAATAGGCAAAAATTCCTGTGTCCCTGACACCGTGCAAACTTCTTCCCCCAAACCAAAAATAATAATAGTTGCAATTGTTTGAGCACTCACCATTTGCCTGGCTCCTCTTAATACATCTTCACGATGCTGGTCAAGTTTTATATTATCCTCGTTCTGTAAAATAACTTGCCCCAAACCTGACAGCTAACAAGAGGCAGAAGCAGAATTTGTACCAGTTCTCTATGAACTCCAAAGCCCCTGCTTCCCCATTATTCCATTCTGCCTCCCCTCCACAAAGTTCTCTTAACACCCTTTGAGTTCAGCTGGTAGGAATTACTTCTGTTTTCAATGAGGAAATAGGCTCAGAGAGAATGCTACTGCTAACTAGTATATAACTAGTATATGGCCAGGCAGGGATTCAAACTCAGGTCAGTCTGACTTCCCAAGCCTCTTGCCACTGTACCCTGTGGACAAGGGTAATGAAAGAGAATGAAAAATGGGCACCCCTCAAAACAACAGATCTGTACTTTAAAATCTGTCATCACAGCTGTAGAATCAAATCTTCGGAGCCTTGAACCAGGCTGAAGATATCCTGAAATATATCCTTGTGAAAATAACTGTATGTGTGGTTGCTGAGTATATTGGAGTTCAGCTGGACACCTCACCTATTAGAAGGTGCTAGGCTGCAGTGGGCACAATGGCAAAGGAATCCCATCAGAAAATGCAGAGAAGGTGTGGGAGCAAGCCTAGCACAAAGCGGTGTGCCTGTTGATGAGAGAAATCACGCCTACTTTGCCCACAGGTGGTTGCATCTGGTGTAATCCAGTACTGTGGTTCTCGATCTTCAGTATGGACAAGGATCACCTGGGAGCTTGTTAACACTATAGTTTTAGTGCTACCTTATTCTGACCCAATAAGCCTGGAGTGATGCCTAGGAATCTGCATTTTACAAACATCCCAATTCATTCTGATGTGAATGGGCTGTGGACTTCATTTTGAGGACCCTGATCTAGCCCATGGGGGAATCTTTGGGTGAAGCTGACAACATCATGCTTAAGTCTGGTCAGAAAATAAAAGTCAATGCAAGATAGAAGTTAAGGTCTTAGAAGTCGGGGAATTGAACTTCTCTATATTCCTGTTTATACTGCACACATACACTATAGATTGTTAGAGTCTGGAAGAAGCACACTCAGAGAGAGAGAGAGAGAGAAATGCAAGAACAAAACAAAACATCTTGCAGGGAATTATTTCACTTTGTTTACCAGAAAACATTTATTTTCCCCCCTATATTATCACAACTTATTTAATGAGTTATTTCCTAGTCAAATTCCCAATGACCAAGATAGTCAATCTTTTAGTACAGGTTGGCTGGCAACAAATTCTTTTAGTTTTCCTTCAACCTAGAATGCCTTGATTTCCCCTTTATTCTTGAAGAATATTTTTACTGGATGTAGGATACTGTGTCAGCAGTTCTTTTCTTTCAGCACTTAAAAAATGTTGCATCATTTTCTGCTGGTCTTCATGGTTTGTGGTGAGAAATCCAGGGTCATTTGAACCATTTTTCCTCTGTATGTACTGTGATGTCTCTCTCTGGCTGCTTTATTTATTTTTTTTCTTTGTCTTTAGTTTTCAGAAGTTTGACTATAATGTGGCTTGGTGTGGGTTCTTTGGGTTTACCATGTTTAAAGGTTTTACCAGCTTCTTGTATCTGTAAGTTTGGGGGGCTTTGGCCAAATGTGGGAAGTTTTTGTTTAGTACTTCTTCAAATGATTTTTTTTTTTAAGATTTTATTTATTTGGGAAAGAGAGAAAGTGGGAGGGGAAGGGCCAAAGGGGAGGGAGAGGGAGAGAATCTCAAGTAGACTACATGCTGAGCAGGAAGCCTGATGTGGGGCTTGATCTCACAACCCTGAGATCATGACTGAGCTGAAACCAAGAGTCCGATGCTTAACCGATTGTGCCACCCAGGAGCCCCAAATGATTTTTAAGCTCTGCCCTTTTTCTCCTCTCCTAGAGTTCCAAGGACACAAATGTTAGATCCTTTGTTACAGTCTCACATGTTCCTAAGACTCTGTGTCTGTGTGAATTTGTGTGTGTGTGTGTGTGTGTGTTTTCTGTGTGTGTTTTCAGTCTGTTTACTCCCTGTTGTTCAGATTGGGTGATTTCTGTAGTTTTATCTTTCAGTTGACTGATTCTTTTCCCTGTCTCTTCCATTTTGCTCTTGAGCCCATCTATTAAGTTTCATTCTTTTTTTTTTTTTTTAATTTCAGGTATTGGAATTTTCAGTTCTAATACTTCTATTTATTCTTTATATCTTTTATTTCTTTGCTTAGACTTAATATTTTTTCATTTGTTCAAGGGTATTCGTGATTATTCTTTTATCTTTGTAACATCTTCTTTAAAATATTTGTCAGGTAATTCTAACATCTCTATCATCCCAGTGCTGACTTTATTGAGTATTTTTTCATTCAGTTTGAGAGTTTCCTGGCTCATGGTATGACAAGTGATTTTTGAATGAAACCTACATATTTTGATTATTGTGTTATGAGATGGGATTTTAAAATTTCTGTTTTAGCTGGCTTTCTCTAAAACTGCTCTGGCAAGGGAAGTGGGGGACCACTGTCTCATTACTGCCAGTCACAAACTGTTACCTGAATATAAAAGCATAGGTTCCACACTCAGTTTCCAGTGCTACCCAAAGAGGGGCTCCTTGTTACTGCTGAGCAAGAGTGGGAGCTCTGGCTCTCATGTCATCCTCCATAGATACCTCTCTGGCTGGGAGGGGTGGGAGCATCTTGTTATTGCTTTCCACATGGCCTCTACTAATACCATGGGGAGAGATATGCCTCAGTAAAGTTAGATGATAGTGAAAGTCATGATTCTTTAGTACTTCTCCTCTATGAACACCCTGCTGGGATAAGGGATACCTCGTTATTGGTGGGTAGACATAAAGTACTGATTTTCCACATGGTCTCAACTGACAACATGGCAGTGAGGGGGAGAGAAAGGGGGAACCTCATTAATGCCAGGTGGTGTTGAAATCCTGGCTCCCTACTCAACATTTTCTGACACTACACTGGCAAGGGTTGGGGTACTTTCTTACAGCCTGGCATTTGTGGAAATCTAGGCTCCCCACTTGGCCTTTACTGGTGTGGGTGGAATGGGGCCACCATTTATTCTGTTTTTTTGTTTATTTGTTTTTTAAAGCTGGAGTAAATTGGTTTTTGTCTAAGAGTTTTCTGCCTTGCTTGGCTGTCCCTTTTTTGGGTCTTTGGCAAAACAAACAAACAAAAACAAACAAGATCCCTTTTATTGCAATTTGTATATTCTTGTCTGTCTATGACCATTGGTGTTTCTGGGTTGTTGGCTTCTTCAGCCCCGAGTATATGCTATCTGAGATAAAAGAAAAACCTGGAGATCTTACCATCATGTCATTCCTTTGGACTCATGGTCCCTAGCCAGTCTGCCTTCTATTCTCCACTTTTCAGAGTCTTCTTACATTTGCTTTATATATAATGTTTAGGGTGTATAGTTGCACAGAATGTAAATATGGAAAATATGTCTACTCCATCTTTTCTGGAACAGAGCTACTCTGGCTGGACAATTCTGATGAATTACTTCAATATCTATTCTACAACTTCTTGATTATCGATGAAGACACCACTATAGGCTCTGACAGTAGTCGGTCAGTAAACATTAGCAGATTTTAAATTTTATTCTGATCTGTTATCAGGGAAAAAAATTAAAATAAAGGAGGAAAGAAACCCTCAAAGTCATGGCTTTTCTATGAATTTCTTTCTTAGTACATGGAACCCAGTAATTGGTTCCCATAAGTGAACTCAGTTTTCTTTCTAGTTTTCATTGTTTCATTCAACAAACATTTGTTGGGAGCCATGTGAAGAATCCTAATAATAGCAGACAAGGTCTAGGTCATACTTTGCCTCTTTTCTTCTCTCTTCTACCCTGGGTCTTCATACTATGTTATATGTCAGCTTATTATAAGTCTTCTCTAATAAGCTATAGGCGTCTTGAGGGCAGAGACTCTGAGTTTGTGGCATCATTCCCAAGCTTATCATCTTATACAGAATGATTTCAACAAATCTTTGTCATATGGATGAATAAAGAGAGAGACAGAGACGGAGACTGAGAGAAACTCTTCTTTTAAGGTAACTAGCTAAATCCATAGGCCAGATTCATCCTGCTAATGTAATTCTCAAGCATCTGCAACTTAGCATGCTTCCTTATTACATTAATTGAGGGCAGGCTGATATTGAGTATGGGCTTAAAGATTAACCAGTTAGCATAATGACCTTTTTCATTTACCTCATTATCCTATTAATCCATTCATAAGCCAAAAATCAGACACGCAAGAAGGGGAAGAATATGAGCATTTCTGGATGGGGAAAAAGTAAAGTTCTTGAGTATCAAATAGTATGGGCATGAATCTTGGATAATCCATGGCACAAAATTTGATCTGTACTTTTAAGGATAAACAAGGCAAAAATATATTATAAATGTACCAACTTAGTTATAGGGATTAGGGTGGGAGGTCTATAGAAATGAAAAAAGACCTTTGTCTGAAGTAAGTTGTATCAATTAAGTTGCTTTTGGTTGCAAGCAGAAATTAACTACAATGGATTAACAACTAAATAAATTTGTTAGCTCATGTAACTGAAATGATTCTAGTTGTGAGTACATTGCAAGTGAGGACTGATCAAGCAGTTCAACAATGTCACTGAAGTCTTTTTTTTCCCCCCTGATTTCCACTGTGTTTTTGGAATTTTGCTTTGTATTTAAGTTGGTTTTCTTTATGGTTTTAGGAAGGCTGCCAGTAGTTCTTAGGTTTATTAAGTGTCCTAGATCACATCACATTCAGAGACAGAGAGGAAGGGAGGAAGGGAGGGCAGGAGGGGAGGGGAGGAAGGGACAGAGGGGAGAGGGAAGGGAAGGGAAAGAGGAGAGGGGAGGGAACTCCCTCAGCTACTTAATAACACCCTTCTATTTTACTTTGAGTATGACGATATATATCACATGCCCAATAGGGAATTGTGGTTTGTCATTCAGTAGCCTCACCTCCAAATGCAAGTAAGGAAAGGGGTGGAATGGATGTGGGAGAAAATTGACAATATTTTCTACATCAACATTTTCTGTTTTAGAATAAATACCCAATGGTTGTTGTTCCACATATCATTGTACACTAACATTAGCAGAGATTTCTCCCTAGTGTAGGAAACTAGAATACTTGTGTAACTGGATTTAATCAGTCAATGATGAAAGCAGAGATTCCTTTTTACTATTTTCAAGAGTAGATATGTGCTTTTAATTAAGAAATAGTATACAAGTTAAGATGTGTTAATATTAACAGAAATAATGGCAGTTGTTTATTCTAAAACAGATGGCTTAACATACTTTGACTCATCATTTGTTTCCATTGTTTTTGTATTTAGCTGAGAACATTTAGGGGGAAAAACAGTTTTAATCAGATTAAAAGAGGAACCATCCCACATGTTTCATTGGGAATGAAGCAAGTGGGCTTAGTGTGTTATGATACATGAATTGCTTTTGAAATTCCCATAAATGTTTCCCTAACTCTCTCCCCACATTCTCTCTCTCTTTAACACAAAGTAGAACCAAATGAATTACTTTCTTCTTAAGGTATGCAAAAAATACTGAAAGGAGTAATTTTGAAGAAAAAATATTGAGTAGTTATAAAATATGTTTAAATAATATTTAAGGTTGTGAACTGATGATTCAAGAATTAGTCAAATTGCAGTCAAATAAAGATATTTATGTGTTTACAATGTTATACTGGTATGAATTTTTACTAAGTTAAACACTTCCTGAAAATATAGAATTTAAGATCCACAGGGGATCTTAGATATTTAGTTCAAATTCACCCACTTACAAAGGAAGGATTAGAGAACCTAAGAGTTTAAGGTTCATGTGACTTGCTTAAAGCCGCATAGCTAATTAGTGTAGAAGACTAGAGTGCCCATTTCCATACTGGAAGCCCACTGCTCTTTCTACTTTTGACATACATTTTGACATACATGAAATATGAAATACAAGACAACTAGATACCAACAAAAGATATGTTACATATCTCATTTTGAGAAAAAAATGAACTCTAGATTATTCTACCATTTATTAAGTGTATATCTAAAACCATATACATCTATCCAGATGCAAAACTACTGATTATTATTATGTTAAAACAAAATAAAACAAAAACAAAACAAAATAGTGAATAAGCAAAATGTATAGAAATGAGGAAAATGAATCAGAAAGCCAGTCATATTTGATTCAGTGAGTCCAGTTTCATGTACTAAAATTGCTACTGTATTTATTTCAGTGAGTCCAGTTTCATGTACTAAAATTGCTACTGTATTTATTTTTTAACATGGTCATGTAACATATGGAGATAATGCTAAAATTAGGTATAGTTTGTCATACTTCTAACAAGGAAGAAAAGAACAGTATTAAGGAACAGTAATTATAAAGGCCATAAAAAAATATATCATTAATTGATGGATTTGATTAACAGAGAAAGGTAGAAAAATGGTTTATATATGTGCACATATGAAAAGAGATGGCATTGATAATATATTTGAAGCACTTACATTTTTCATGTAAGCTAGAGAGTTAGTTCTGCATGCAGAATACAATTTAATACAGCTTATAATTGAGTGGGAGTGATTTTAAATGAGAATTATTTTTCTGTCTTTTCTTTTTTTAAAAAAATATTTTATTTATTTATTTGTCAGAGAGAGAGAGCTAGAGAGAGAGAGAGCACAAGCAGGGGGAAGGGCAGGCGGAGGAAGAAGCAGGCTCCCAGTTGAGCAAGGAGCCCGATGCAGGACTTGATTCCAGGACCCTGGGATCATGACTGGAGCTGAAGGCAGACACTTAACCGACTGAGCCACCCAGGCGTCTCTCTGTCTTTTCTTATTAAGAAAATCGAAACAATAGTTTTGTCCTATTTTGCTGACAGTGGTTTCTGCAATGTGATTGCTGCTCAAGTAGGAGAGAATAGAATATCATCTGTATCATTTTAAGAACTTAAGTTGGCTCCTAAAAATGTTTATAATTACCCTTGCAAAAGACACCCGCCTCAGCAGGTTGGAAAATTACCCATTGGTCAACAAATGTTTATTGAAACCCAGTTATTTGTTCAGAACGGTACTGAGTGGGACATAAAACATAAGGTTTCCCCCTCCCCCATTGGGGCCTTTCTGTAGAAGGAGGGATGTTGGAGAATAATATCAATGCATTTAGACAGAAGAATAAGTGTTTTAATTATTAAATATGGTCCATCAGTGTAATTACATATCAGAAGGGGGGGGGAGATCATTTTGAATAAGAGCAGCCTGAAGGCAAATGAAAGATAATAAAATCCCAGAATCTTTAAAGATGAAAAATACTTTCCTTGATCATGTTCAATGATAAGTTGCTTATTTCTTGAGGCTGCCCATTCCACTGTTGAACTGCTCTGATTCCAGGAAAGTTTCTCTTTACACTGAGCTGAAATATACCCCTCTTTAATTTCCATCCATCCACCTATCTTCAGCTTTCAGCTGCTCCAGCCCTTCCATGTGGCAGGATTTCAATGCAAGTAATAATATTACCACTCAATATTCTGTCCGTATCCTGTCAACTATGATAAAGATACCATCCTGGTATTTGTCATTTGATGCTGTATAATTTGTCAAAATCCTCTTAATATAATATCCAAAAAATGACACAATACTCCACATAAGTATTGGCTAGTGAGAATACACAGGGAAAATTATTTTCCTTCATCTGGATGTTATATTTCTACAATGCAAAATAAGAGTATGTTAGTTTTATTTGTACCTATATCACCATATCAGCTCTTACTGAGTTTTAGGGAGTTTTATTTGACCTCTCCCATGAACGCAGTCAAGTAAATTCTGCAAGAACTTATAAATACAAAGGATGTATTTAATTTGAATATAGATTTTATAGTCATTGCTGTTAAATGTGTCTTGTTGATTTTTGACTCATTCTTCTAGCTTGGTAAGATATGGTGACTCATGACTTGATCATTCATAACATGAGCTTTTTCTCCCAGATTTATGTTAACCACAGATTTAATAAATTAAATTACTGGGTTTTCAAGGTACCCATACAATAATATCTCTTCATATAATGTAAGGAAAATGCTTATTACAGAATTTAGAAAATAGTAGATGTTCAATAAATGTTAGATCTTTTCCTTTCTTTAAAATAATTATTTCAAAAGGCCATAAACAAGTACAGAACTTTCTTCAGGATAAAATTGATCTCCTTACTAAAGCCCTTTGTGTAACCTGCTGCAATTTTCCCTAATTACACTAACACTCAGTCTCCATTTTTCTGTCTGGGGCACAAAGAGGCAGAGACCTTGTCAAATACATATTGGTAAAATATACCTTGAGTTGGAATGTGTAGAATAGACAGAATGCATATGGAGGATCAAGAGGGATGGAATGAAATAGATGCAAGTTAGGTACCCACAGGGTTATGAACAAAAGCCTACTCACAGGAACAGAAAACATGGATTCAAAAGAGGAAGGGATGGATATATATTGTGAGGGGGTTAAGCACCTGGTAATTAGGACTGTGTTTTAAAACATGAAAGGGAGACTGGAATTGATACAGGAGGCAATAGCAGCCATTGGAGAAACTTGTCTGAGATAGGATGAGAGAAGTGGGAAAAACCAGAGTCTTGACAAGGTAATTATTAGATACATAAGAGAAGATTGCCATGGGGAGAAGCTATGACAATAATGGAGGCCAGAAGTAATGAACTTCTAGATTAAAGAAATGGTAATGGTAGTGGAATGGACATTGTGACTTATAAATTCACTGCTTTTAGGAGATTAAGATAAATTGAAAGAGAATTTTGAAGACAGTACACTTAAGAAATATGTAAGGGGAAGGGGAGAACATTTGAGAATTATGACAGAATAAAACAAATTTAGTTCTCTTAACTCTCAAAGTGTGGTCCCCAAATCAATGGCGTCAGCATCAACTGAGAACTTGTTAGAAAAGCAACTCACGGGGTGCCTGCATGGCTCGGTTGGTTGGGCATCCAACCCTTGGTTTCGGCTCAGGTGGTGATCTCATGTCTCGTAGGACTGAACCCCACACTGGAATCCAAGCTCAGATTCTCTCCCTCCCCCAACTCTCTTTCTCTCTCTAAAATAAATAATCTTAAAAAAAATGCAAATTCACAGGCTCTACCCTAGACCTACTGAATTTACCAGTAGTGATAATAAAGCAATGAAGTTTGGGGTGGACGCTGATTTGTAGCATTTGGGGGTTTCTGATTTCTCTGGAATATATACCCCCACCATGGCTAATTTCAAGCTACCAGTACATGCAGTTAGTAAGAATACACACAATCAGCTCTCCAGACACTGTACTAGGCCACTCAAGCACATCACTGTCCCAGGTCAATCTGTAGCATGCATCAAATCATCTGGAAGACATGTCAGAACACAGGTCGGCCACAATTACCAGGGCTTCTAATTTAGTAGGTCTAAGGTGGGACTTAAATACTTTCATTTCTAGTAAGTTCCCAGGTGGTACTGATACTGATGGTCTGAGGACCACACTTTGAGAATCACAGCCTTAAGGGTCCCTTGCACCACTTTATTCAGAAATTTAATTAACATACAGAAAGTCTTAATTACTAAAGTCCTATTCAATCAAATGTCTACTACATCTGTTTGTGACCAAAATCCAAAGAATAGTTTTCAGTCCTCATCTTCCCACTTGAATCTCAAGCAACAACTGACGTAGGTTAAACACTTACTTTTTAAAACCCCAGTTCTCTACTTTTCCACTCTCCCACAGTCTCATGGTTTTCTTCTTGCTTCTCTGGCAATTTTTTCTCAGTTGCTTTTCGTGGGTTTCTCCTTGTCTGCCATTAGCTGAATGCTGGAGTGCCCCATAATTCTAGCCTTCCTTCTTTCCTCTTCTGAGGGCTGAATTCTCCTATAATATATCATCCCATCCACCGATTTTAAACATCATCTATATGTTGACAGTTCCCAGCCCTCCTGTCTAAACCTCCTCTCTGGACTTCACATTAGATATTTCTCCTCCACCTGACATTTATACTTTTCTCATACTTAATATTGCTTAAATAGAACTCACCCCTCTGCTATGACATCTCCCCAAATCTTTCCCAGTTCAGTAAATGGCACCACTGTTCACTCTGACGCTTAAACCTTAACTCCCCAAGCCCATCCCTGATTGTGCTCTTTTCTCACCTATGGCATCCAATAAACCCTATAACCACTATTTCCAAAACATTTTCTTACTATTATAGGTTTCACTATCCCCACAATCACCACCATAGGTTAAGCCTTATCATTCTTTCTTAGATAACTGTAACAACCTCCTAATTCATGACTTCTTCCACTCTTGGTCCCCTGTAATCCATGTGCCATACATCAGCCACTAATCTGATCAAATTCCTACAGCAGTACTGCATTACCTCCATAGCCTGGCCCTACATGATCTAGTCCCTGCTCTCTCCTTCCCCAACCCTACACCTCTTCACTCAAAACAGGTAGAGTTCATTCCTATCTGAAGGCTTTTGTACTTGTTTCTTCTTCGTGCAAAGGTCTTCCTCCAGGATTTTACATGACTCATGCCTTCTTGCTATAAAACTATCAAATGTCACCTCCGCATCAAGGTATTTTTTGTCCCTAATCTCCTTCTAGCTCATAACTTCTCTGACTTTCCTCATAGTGTAGCATGCAGCATGGTGGGTTAGAAAACCAGACTTCCTAGGCTCGAGTCTTAACGTTCCAGCTTCTCTCTCTGACTTGGCAGGTTACATGAATTGTGGGTTTGTTTTTGTTTTTATTTTTGAATTTCAGTTTCCTCATCTTTAAAAATGTATAAATAATAGTATCTGTCACTTAGGTTTCTCGTGAGGATTAAATGAGCTAATATATAAAAAGTATTTGAAGCAGTCTAGCATATACAAGAGTTACATAAATGTTAGCTATTATTACCCAAAAATATCTTGTTTATGTATTTGTTTTCACATTTATTATCCCCAGCTCTCATATAGAATGGAAGCTCCAAAAGGATAGGCACTTTGACTATTGTGTTTGCTACAGTATCCTCAATGCCTAGAAAAGAAGCAGGTACTCAGTAAACATATGTGGAATGAATGGATGAATCTTCTGTTAAGTAGTGTAACTCCCCCCAAAAAAACCAGTATCCAGGGACCTACATACAATGAAGTTAAAAACCATGCCTCCCAAAGAGATGTTTCTATTTGCTTATGATAACTCTTTTTTAGAAAGCCTACAAACAACTACAACAAGTGATCTCACCTCAGTCATACTTGTTCATAATGGCTTTCAAATCTTTGTCTTTGCATTTCATGATTTATAAAAAACATCTGGCAAAAATGAAAATCATAATAATTATGTATTGGCAGTTGACAGTATACTAAGCACAGAGAAATAAGGTTTCACTAGGAAGATGGCTGTCATCTCTTTATTAACTTACCAGCAAAGCTTGGCTAATAGGCACTTTCCTCCCAGGTCATAGATGTATTTGCTTAAGAGCACAACCATGAATTCTTCCTGGAATGCTGACAGGCAGTTTTGCACTCATAAGCTGTGATAAGTCCCTTAGATTTCTGACTCATTTCCCCTGGGTGGCCTTGCATTACAATCTGCTTTCAGAGCTGAGGTCCTTTCTCTCTGATTGGTATCAAAGCTATTTGGAGACCAAAGCCTCTTTCCTTAAAATGGTTTGCCTCACTATTGTATTATCCATAAAATATCTCTTTATACACAATACTGCTTGGAAGGGGCACCTGAGTGGCTCAGTTGGTTAAGAGTCCGACTCTTGATTTCAGTTTAGGTCAGAAAAGAAAAGAAAAGAAAAGAAAAGAAAAGAAAAGAAAGAAAGAAAGAAAGAAAGAAAGAAAGAAAGAAAGAAAGAAA
>NW_022589732.1:8055957-8145153 GCF_004348235.1 Phoca vitulina
AAAGAAAGAAAGAAAGAAAGAAAGAGAAAGAAAGAAAGAAAGAAAAAAGAAAAAGTCTAATAATTCTTGCATCACAAGACTGTTGCAAGAACTAAGTATAACCCCAGTAAAGCACCAGCCATATCACAAATGCAGGAGAGATAGCCATCGCTTCCTCAAAGGACTTTGTTACCAAGTGCACACATGTACCCTGCACAGAAGGTGTGATGTGCATATGTTCAGAAGTAGATTCAGAACTTGAATGTCGCTTTCAAAGAACAGGGATTGGAGGGGGAAAAAGTATGTTATTTTGTGAGGTATTTCACTTATGTTGTCTTCCACTAGGCAAACAATATAATTTTGTTGTGGCATAAATACATGATTTTATTTCCAAAAGAGTAGGACAAAACAAAGATTAAGTTTACTTTTAAAACTATAAACTATGCAATGTCATAATGATACCTTGCTACTTACTAGAAACAACATTCTGACTCCTAAGTTCTCCAGCCAAGCTCATTCTATCTCACGGAGCAATGATCTTACAGCTTCTGGATCTCAACATAGTCCTGTTTCACTCCTCTGGATCTGATTTCTTCTGCACACTGCCTTTTATACTGAGCACATGTGATAATGGTATGTCTGCTGAATTTGTTTCTAATTCTCCTTATCCCATTCTCCCTAGGTGACCCAAAATGACACAGTATTTTATTTTATCGAACACTGTCAGCATAGGCAGCTTTAGAACAGAAACTATAAAATTAAAAAATAATAATTGTTGGTCTACATATATGTTTTTCACATTTATTCTTAAGTCTCTTCCATTGCTCTTCTAAAATTGATGTCCCCAGGTAATTGTCCTACCAAGTCTATATTCCAAGAGACTGGGAGTCAACTGCCAGTCCCAAATTTCTGGTTCAGTGTGGATCCGGAATTGGAACACTCTCCCCTTGAAGAGAAGGCCGTAAACCCCTCTGAAACTAAATTGGAATATTGAGGTTAGTGGAAATGTCATTTACAACACATACAATGAGAGCTCAGAGCTTTTACTTATAGAACTATAATTTGGAGCCTTGGTCATAGCACATGAGCAGGATAAATGATTGCTTATTTTGTATAAGGTGCTTTAGTCATAAGTTGTTATGACAGGGTATAGAAGTTTTCAGGATATCTGGTTATAGGTAATTTTCATTTAATCCTCAAAACAAAGTTCTTGAGAGGAACAGTCATAGATATTCTCCATTTGGTTAAATATCCTGGCACTGACAGATATTTTATTTTAGACTCACGTTTAAAATAACATTTAAAAGTAATGTGACCACCCAAATATTTTCAGTACTAATATTACCTTCTGAATCGAATAGTGATATCTGAAGTTCTAAATATATTTATTTTATTTTATTTTTTAAATGTAAATCACATTTTATTTTGTCATCAGAGGTAATTAAATTTGATACATACCCTCTATAAGTGTTTTAGATGGAAGTTTTTTTTTTTTTTTTTTAGTGTTCAACAATTCATTAGTTGCATATAACACACAGTGCTCATCACAACTGTGCCCAGATTTTTTTTTAAATCTATGTATTTAAGGATGCCTGGGTGGCTCAGTTGGTTAAGCATCTGCCTTCGGCTCAGGTCATGATCCTGGGGTCCTGGGATCGAATCCCAGCTCTTTGCTCAGCGTCTGCTTCTCCCTCTGCCTGCTCTGCCTGCGGCTCCCCCTGCTTGTGTTCTCTCTCTCTCTCTGACAATTAAATAAATAAAATCTTTAAAATAAATAAATCAATCTATGTATTTAAGATTCATGTGTTAATCCCCTGCAAATTCAGAACACCTTACTTATTACTTATCAAAAATCTGCGATAGCTCTTATTAATATTTAGCTTTATAAGCCTGACCTACCTGAATAAAAACATTCTTTAGAGAACACTGCTAAATTGCTTAAAAACTTAATGCACAGAATAGGTTCTGGAGATGAAAAGCAATATTGAAAAATAACTGGTAGTAAAGGTATGGTAAATTCTGAGGTAAAAGTCTGTGAAGTAGGACTCTCCAGTGTTTTTCTTTTCTACAATTAAGTTTACTTTTTAATTCACTGGGGAAATAAAATCTTTCCTTTTCCATGATGCCACCACAACCTCTTTTGTTAAGATCACAGTGATTTCCTAATTTCCAGCTCCACCTGAGCCTTGCCAGTATTCATCCCACTGGACCTCTCTGGAGCACAGCCATTGCTGTCCACCATGCTGACATGTTCCACTTGCGAGGCTGCCGCCAAGCCACACATTCCTGCCTTTCTTCCTGCTTTGATGATTGTTCTTTCTCAGGTTCTTCCTCTTCTCTCCTAGATGGATTTTCTTAAGATTCTACTTTTGACCCTTTCATTTTCTCTTGCTCTTTGGCAATCTTGCCCTACATGAAAGTGTTCCAACCATCATCTCTATATGCATGGCCACCATACCTAGCTATTATAGCTCAGCTTCTTGAATGTGTTTGCTATAATCTTAACTTTATGTTGAAAGTAACTTAAATATATTTAAAGCGCTACCTGAATATTTTGGTAGTGCTTTAAATATATTAATTCTGTCCTAAGGTGACTCCTCTTTTATTGTATTTCCAATTTCTCCCAAAAAAACAAAAAACAAAAAACAAAAAAACAAAAAAAAACATGATCTTCCCAGGTGCCAGGCTAAATAAACCCTCAAATTTATCCTCTTTTGCCTCCATCATTACTATAATCTCATGTTGTTTTCAATTTCTGGTCAATTTATATAGTCTATTTACAATGTGTCCTATCTTATAAATTTTTATTCCTGTATCCCTTATTCAAATTCTGGCTTTTGTATATAATACTCTATAATCTCTTCACTGGTCCTGCCTATCACATTTTCCATTCAGTTGACACAGTTTCCAGATAATTTCCCAGGAAACACAGCTGTGATAATGTCACTCTTCTACTCAAAACCTATCATGACTTGCCATCCTCTACTAAATTCCAAATCTAAATTCCTTCACTTAGAAGTAAGGACTAAGGCCTATATTTCAATTGTGTATCCAACATCTCCCTTTTCCACAGCCCATGGCCTCCCACTTTTTCTCACATGGGGCAGTATCCCCTAGGAGGAACTTGGAAATGTGTGAAGGCATTTTCCGTTATCACAGAAACTGAGCTGGGAGGTGGTGGTTGTGTATTTAGTGCCCCAGATTCTGAATTTTCTGGCAGGCAGATCCCCACTGTTGTGTCTCACACAACAAAGAATTATTCCACGGAAAATGTCAAGAGCTTTCCTGTTAAGAAACAATGTAGCTTACACAGATCCAGTTACTCATTTTTAAAATTTCTCTTATATGCTTTTCCATCTTCTTTGCCTAGAATGCCCTTTTCATATTTTCCCAAATGTTCAAATCTGGCTTATCCTTTAAGGCCTATAGAATATGTCACTTTTCTGAGAGCCCTCCCTGAATCCCCTAACTGACATGAATCTTTAACTCCCACAGCATTTCAAAATATCCTTCTCTAATAACATTTTCATTTTTACCTGGATGATACATTTTCCCTTCTCACTGGAAACAATGTAAGCAAAGCTCCATCTTTGTTTTCCTCCATAACTAGACCATTGTCTGGGCTGGTACAGGTTATTTATACTCATGTGCTTACTATCACAGCACATACCATGAGTGTAAATCAGGGCTCCAGCATAGTCTCTGTTTTGTGATTAATTTAGAAATTCTTGCCTCAGCCTGCATACTAAATCATACTTAGTCCTGGCTACTTATTTCAAGTCATTATCTAATTTGTGACCTCACTTCCCCACTTGAATTTAATGTCTATGACTTCTCTTCCACAACTCTGTCTCTTCTTCTAGGACACAACACCTCAGATTTTCTTAGATAAAGCCCCTTCTCAATGAACTCAGAACTTATTCCTCAGACTCGCTTTACTGGGTACCCCATGAATCCCTAATTCCTGCCCCTGGCTCACCCTAGATTCATGGGTTCTCCAAGTAGGTGGTCAGCAAATATTTTTTGAATGAAGATATCCTTGGTGTGAGTGGAAGGGAGTGGCTGATTACATAATTGGGACAGGATGCAAAACAATGATAGTACAATAACACAGAGCTTAATTTACAGCTTGGAAAGCAATTGTGTTCATAGCTGCATTCAATAACAGTCTCCTCACATAAATATCATGGCATCACCAGGAAAAGACTGATCCTGGTTTTCCACTCTGAAATCACCCTAGACAGTCTTGAGAATCAACCATTCAATCATAATCAGCTTCTTTAAAAAATGATCACTTAATTTTAGCCTTCTTATTGTCTTGTATGACTCCTGGTTTCCAAAATCTTTTTTTTTTTTTTTTTGCCATTCTCTTAAGAGAAAAGAAATAAATTAGGTATAATTGTAAAAAGCCTGTCACAACACTTATAGGTACACTCTGGGATTCTTAAAGAATATGATTATTTCAAATTGACTATTTGAGTCCTATATCGTTTAGTTGCAAACAAAACATCCATCATCATCATCATCTATAGAAAATGAAAGAAAACATATCTGCTTCCCCAGAGCATGATTCTGAGAAAATTAAGTGCTTTCAATTCATAGATATGACAGTTTCTTGATCACAAAAACAAACAAACAGAATTCCAGACAAATTAGGATATGTTTTTTATTTGAAAGAGATAGCCCGATACCCTTACTGAAATGTGTAACACATCATAACTTAATCAGAACAAGCTGCTATTATAACAAAAGAACCCCGTCCATTCTGGAGGAGATAATGCCAGTCACTTCATATGATTTGCACTTCAAAGAGATAGTGTCATATGGGGACCTTTTATGACTTCAGTTAGAAACTGGGAGTTTCTATACCTCCCAGAGAACAGAAAAGGGTAAGGAATAGTGCTGGTTTTCAGCATCCACTCCCCAGTGTCTACAACACAAAATAAGTGCATGTGGATAGAATCACTCACTTCATAAATATGTACTAAGTACCTACTACGTGTCAGGCATTATTTTTAGGCTACATCAGTGGACCCAAAATTCCTACCCTCATGGAGGTTATATTTTTCCATGTTTAAATATGAATACAGGTGATGTCCACTGCATACCCTCCCCAAGGTACTTTGTTCTTTTTATACTTCACAAACTTCTATGTCTGAGGCAAACTTGACTTTCGTCTTTACTTTTTAACACACTCAATATACAACCCTTTTAGGAAGTAATTATTGATTTATAATAGGTAACTTGTAAAAATATATCTCCAAGCACATCACTGAAAATAAACTAGATGCCTTTACAAACTGTTTTAGCTTTGTCAAGTCATCATATAACATAGCATTTGATGAGAGGGATAAACAGAAGATATAACAAAGCTGTATTAGATATTGATTCAAACATGACAGTCATTAGAAAACTTAACTTGATTTTGGAAAATCTAAGCACTTGTGAGAGTCTGCCTAATTAAGTATAAGTATATTCACCACCGGGAAAATACCCTAGGTTTTCACCATGTTTTTATTAATTAAGGAATCTTACTGACCCAAAAAAAAAAAAAAAAAGCATGATATCTAATACCTCTACCACCCCAATAATAAAATTCTGTTTCTAACATCTTTGACAAGGCACAGCCTATTTGGCTTTTGGTTAAATACTTATTGTGGTTAGGTAATAATTCACTACACTTAAAACAACTCATTGTTTTTCTGCTTAGCCTTTAAATTGCAGGGCCTGAACCGAACATGGCATTCTAGATATGGACAGCCCCAAACCAAGTACACTGGAAATTTCCCCCTATTTCACAAGCTAAGCATCATAATCATTTTAAATCTATAAGATGGTCCCCATATCATGCTACTGACATATAGTTACCTAAATTAGTACTTTTAATTTTCTGGATTTTTCAGGCCACAAATATTTTTGAAAGAAGTTAAGTAGAGGGGAAAGAGAAGTAACTGACACAGGGTTGGGAAATTTTTATTTTGCTAAGTAAAGAAATAACCATATGAAAAGTTATTACCTACTTTCATTATTATTTCATAAATCAAATGTTTTTGATGAATATCAAACAAGTAGAAAGTACATCAGTTTCTAATAGAAAGTTGAATAAGTTTTACTTTATGAAAAAAGCTGACCTAATTACTGACCTAATTTCAATATACACCATGAAAATGCTTTCATGGACCAGTGTTTGAACTCATTGAACTAGATAGCAAATGCCCCTCTTAATTCCTGATGCCCCAGGTGCTTTTGGTAAGCATTGTTTTCCCTATCCACTCGTACAATAGATTTTATTTAACCTAAAGTCCTGACTTTATATTTACCCTTATTAAATTTAATTTATGAGCTTTGAAACATTAGTCCAAATTATCAACATATTTTAGAAACTTGAATTCTATCTTTCTCATTTTTATTCTATATGTAAATATAAAATGTTTACTTTTAAAATATCCTTCCAAGTCCCTTTTTTTAAAATTTTATTTTATTATGTTATGTTAATCACCATACAATACATCATTAGTTTTTGATGTGGTGATCCACGATTCATTGTTTTCGTATAACACCCAGTGCTCCACGAAGTAGTTCCCTCCTTAATACCCAACCCCCCGCTAACCCATCACCCCACCCCCCTCCCCTCTAAAACCCTCAGTTTGTTTTTAAGATAGAATACGCGTTAAGTCCTATAGATAGTTTTATCTTTCCACCAGGTTGAGTTCAAACAACTATGTTATTTCAGAAATGCTATCATTCAGATCACATTTCTCTTCTTTATATAAAGAATCCATTAGAGGATCTCAGGATTGGGCATTAAGAGGCTTGTAGGCAAACTTCTCACCCAAGGCTTGTACTCCTTTTATAATAGCTTGGTCAAATAGTCACTCTCCTTGTGTTTGAATGTCTGTGGCATTGAGAAATTCCAAATTCCTCCTCAACAAAGTCCAATTCCTTTCAGCATAGCTCTGTTAGAGAGCATCTTTCATTCTCTATTGAGACGAAACTTGTATCCTTATAGTTCCTGCTCAGAAACTGTAGAGCTCTACCCCTCAGGAATCTTCAGAACAAGTCTTTTGCATCATAGCCCTTTAAAGATTTGGTGACAGTGACGATGTTTCTTGAAGTCTTACCTTTTCCTTCCTAGAAATTCCCTGTTGCTTTTATGAGTTTTTCATATGACATAGTTTCAAGTCTTGTCACTATTTCTAATATCCTCTGCTATATAGGCTCCAAGTGACAATTCTTTTTAAATGTGACACATGTAAGTGTGCAAGCACTATAGCTCTAGTCCTTGAGGCACAGTAAGAGCCGGGGTGATCCAACTCACTGAAACCTCAGTGAGTTCAGTTGTTTTTAACAAACAGGAATTAAATGTTGCCCTACCAGCTCCTCTTGATCCCGTGTGTTCTCAGCCTGACTTACTCTAGAATCAATCTAGCAATATTTTTAACTGGTTGAGTTTTATTTAGAAATTGATAAAATACCTACTCATGGTTAAATTGAGAGTTCTAAAAGAAATAAAATGAACTATAAAACTATCCTCCTTGTTTTTTGTCTCTAGGCTCACTTTCCTGGAAGTAACTACTGTTAAAATTCTCATGAGAAACTTTTTGAAAATTTTCCTATGACTACACAAACATATGGCTCAATCTATCTCCTCTTTTTTTTTTTTTCACATAAATGGGATAATATACATACTCATTTGAAATTTGCCTTTTTTACTTATCTTGGGTATCTTCCATACCAAAACATATATTGAGCTGACTTACTACTTGACACAGTTCTTAACACTCTCTGCTAACAGGTATGTAGGTTGGTTCCAGCTTTTGTCATTATAAGTCAAGCTGCATAAAAACCTTACTAGACTTCTGTGCAAGTGCACATATATAGCTATACCATAAATTGCTGGAAGTAAATAAGTGAACCTAAATGTATGTGCAAAAGTAGAGCTTACACAGATGGGCACTTATACACACACACACACACACACACACACAAAATTGGGTTACACTCCAGACCCACTAATTCTGAATTTCAGGATGCACTAAATTAAAATACGTACAGTTTAAAGAATAATTTTGAAATATAGAGAAGGTTGAGAGTAAGTTTTAGAATTTATTCTTTGATGAAAAGATGTTAAATCATATTGGGTTTTTTCTGACAGCCATACTGCACTGTTGATTCACATTAAGATTACTATCAACTAAAATCTCTTAGCTTTGGGAAGGGTAAATTTTGCTAAGCCATAACTCTTCCATTCTCTATTTTGTAATTTGTTTCATAGTGCCCAATATATATGGTTTAGTATTTATACCTAATACATTTCATCTGGATACTGAGATTTAGTTCATATTCTAGAATATCCAAATTCTTTGTGACTAGAGTCTTTCAGCTAATATATGTCATTTATTCTCATATTTTTAACTGAAAATTTTAAGAATATTATTTTTATAGTCTTATCCAAATCATTAGGAGAGCACTGAAATGAGCTAAACCAAGAGTAGATCGCTGAAGCCCACTAGCACAGAGCTCACCCCTGGTTAGCAACTATACATTAATCAGCCATTTTAGGACTTTTTCATGAGCTACAACTCAAACTAATTATACTGTCATTTTTTTCCATGTTGTCAAAAAGAATACACACCATGTTAGGAAAAGTTTCACAAAAGGTGTTGCCAAAAACCTTGCTGCCCTTTATAAATATAGAATAATTTATCATTCTAGAGACCATCATTTATATGCTGCATATATATGCTGCATTTCTGCTAGGTACGGGGCTGTAAGTAGTGAAAAGGAAGACTAAATCATTGCCTTCATGAACTTTATGTTTGAGTGTGGAAAATGTATAATGAAAGTAAAAAAATAATATAAAATATAATTTCAGGTTGTGATAGAGACTCTAAAATAAATAAATATGGTGACATAATGGGGTATAAGCTGGAGGAGTGACTTATAAAGATTGATCTCTGAGAAGATGATATTTGAGCTGAGTCCTTACAAAATGAACATAATAGGAGCTGGCCATATGGGAAAAAAAGCACTGGGAAATTATTATGTGCAAACTCCCTCAGATGGGAAGGAATGTACTGTATTCTAGAAATAGAAAGGCCAATATGCAGAGACCTAATGAGTGAAAAGGGAAATAATTCAGGGTGGGGCTGGGAGTCAGGCAGTAGGAAGCTTATATAAGTCTGAATAAGACATAAAAAATGTTTGAATTTTACTGTAAAAGCTAAGAAAAGCAATTGCTATTATAAACATCTTTAAAATTTACTTCAGTTTTTAGATAGAAAGTAGGTTAGAGAGATATAAGTATAAGCATGGAAACCATATAAAATGTTACTATGGTCTAAGATAGAGATGATGGTGGTATAGGCTGAGATGCTGACAGATAAGCTGGAGAAAAGTATATAGATTCAAGATAAATATTTTTGATGAAATTGATAGGACTAGTTAATGGCTTCAATAGGAAAACAGCCATTAGATATCATTAGAATATAAACTTCACAAGAACAAGGATTTTCATCTGTTTGTTTTCTTTACTATTTACCCTCCAGATACCTAAAGAATACCTACCACATAGTATATGTTCAATAAATATTTACTGAGTAAAGAAAGAAAAACTTCCAGGTTTTTCCCAAGAGCAACCAGGCAAAGAGCCATGCCATTAACTAAAATCAGTAAGACTGAAGAAGTAGCAGAATGAGATGCGAATGGAACAATCAGGAGTTCCATTTTGGCTAAAGTTTTAGATGTCTTCTAGATGTCAAAGTGCAAATGTCAAGACTATATTATATCTGAGTGTGATCTTTAGGGGAGAGATCTGTCCTGGAGAGAAAATTTTGGAAGCCATCAGCATGTAGTCATGGAATTTATTGTACTAAATAATAAAAATCTAAAGAGCCCCTGAAGGACATTTTAAAAAAAGATTGATTATGGAGATACATAAAGCATTTAAAATAACATTTACTAATAAAACATTTATTAATGGAAAGACTCAGTATCTTGAAGAGCCATTACTCCTAAAATAATCTAAAATTCAAGATCTCTTAACAATTTCAATAAAAATTCTAACGTACTTTCATGGAACTTGACAAGTTGATCTTGAAAGTTATATGAACAAGCATAAAGTAAGAGCAATAAACAAACAAATAAACAAAAAACCACCACCAATAACAACAAAAAAACAAGGTGAGCCAATTTGCCTAGAGATATCAGATTTAGTATAAAATCATAATTAAGACACTGCAATACTGATGCAGGTGTAAAGAAATAGACCAGTGGAATAGAATAGAGAGCCCAGAAAATAGAGCTACCCTATGACGCAGCAATTGCACTATTGGGTATTTACCCCAAAGATACAAATGTAGTAATCCAAAGGGGCACCTGCACCCCAATGTTTATAGCAGCAATGTCCACAATAGCCAAACTATGGAAAGAGCCCAGATGTCCATCAAAAGATGAATGGATAAAGAAGATGTGGTATATATATATATATGGAATACTATGCAGCCATCAAAACATGAAATCTTGCCATTTGCAATGACGTGGATGGAACTAGAGGTTATTATGCTACACGAAATAAGTCAATCATAGAAAGACAATTATCATATGATCTCACTGATATGTGGAATTTGAGAAACAAGGTAGAGTATCATAGGGAAGAGAGGAAAAAATGAAACAAGAGGAAACCAGAGAGGGAGACAAACCATAAGAGACTCTTAATCTTGGGAAATAAACTGAGGGTTGCTGGAATGGGGTGACTGGGTGATGGACATTGGGGAGGGTATGTGTTGTGGTGAGTGCTGTGTATTGTGTAAGACTGATGAACCACAGACCTATACCCCTTAAACAAATAATACATTACATGTTAATAAATAAATAAATAAATAAATGAGAGCCCAGAAGCTTGTATACTTTGAAATGGTTTTTTTTTAAGATTTTATTTATTTATTGGACAGAGAGAGACATAGTGAGAGAGGGAACATAAGCAGAGGGAGTGGGAGAGGGAGAAGCAGGCTTCCTGCTGAGCTGAGAGTCCAATGTGGGACTCAATCCCAGGACCCTGGGATCATGACCTGAGCCAAAGGCAGGCGCTTAATGACTGAGCCACCCAGGCACCCCTGAAATGTATTTTAATTTACCTATCAATCTATATTTACATATGGAATACTAGTAAATAAATTACACATTTGTTATATATGTATTATACATGTATAATGCATTTTATAAAACATGTAGATGTATGCATGTATTACAAATATGTATAGTATATACATATATGTGTATACAAATATATATAAAACAATAAAAATGTTTTAAAAAGTGTGTGCATGTGTGTGAAACAATGATAGCATTTTACATAACTTGAGAAAGGATCAACTATTTAATACATGATGGTGGCCCAATGGTTAGCACTGTAAAAAAAAAAAAAAAAATCCCTACCTCAGTTAGACATAAAAATAAATTTTAGATGAAGTAAAGATCTAAATGTTAAATAATACTTCAGCCTTTTTGGGGGCGCCTGGGTGGCTCAGTCATTGAGCGTCCACCTTGGGCTCAGGTCCTGATCCCAGGGTCCTGGGATCGAGCCCTGCACTGGGCTCCCTGCTCGGGGGGAAGCCTGCTTCTCCCTCTCCCACTCCCCCTGCTTGTGTTCCTGCTCTTACTATCTCTCTCTCTGTCAAATAAATTAAAAAAAAAAAAAATACTTCTGCCTTTTTTTTAAAGAAAATGTGAAAACTATGTAACATTTTTGTTGGGAGAATTTCTTAACAAGGCACAAACCAACAAATCATTATACAGGGTAGTTGCTCAATAAATATCTATTGAAGTAATTAAAAGATGGATCATTAAAGTTCCTAAAATCTTCAGTGATCAAAATATTATTTTAAAAGTTAAAAGAAAAGCTATAGTCAACAGAAGATATTTTTTAAAACCTAAACAATCTAGAGGGGAGGGGGTTGGGGGCATGCATTAGCCTGGTGATGGGTATTAAAGAGGGCAAGTACTGAATGGAGCACAGGGTGTTATACGCAAACAATGAATCAAAAACTAATGATGTCATGTATGGTGATTAACATAACAATAAAATAAAATAAAATAAAATAAAATAAAATAAAATAAAAAAACCTAAGCAATGTAATTAAAAAAAAGACAACCTAACTAAAAGTAGCAAAGGATTTAGGCAATTCACAGAATTAGAAAACCAAATGGTTAACAAACATTTGAAAAATGTTCCCTTTAGTAATCAGAAAATTATAAATTAAAACCAATGATATATTTAATACTCTTCAGATTCAAAAGACACTTTAAAAGGTGACAGTATCAAATGCAATCCATAGTATAGAGAAATGCGAACCCTCCTAGACCGCGGAAGGGGAGTATTAATGGTTCAACCACTTTAGAGATCCCACGGCAGTATTCCGATTCCTAGTGAGATCTCACAGAAAACTGTCATCAGTTGTGAGATCTCAGTTGCAGGTCTTCTGGACCCCACTTCTCCAGCCAGTTTTTACTTGTTAATCAACATTAAGTCCAAGGGAGGAGTCTCCCTTACTGTTTCCTCAATATTCTTAGAGATGAAATTATCAGTAAGGTAAATCAAGAATTTAATACATACACCACTTTTAGAAAGATGAGAATCTCAGCAGATATCCAGAGACTTGAAATCTCTAATCATTGTTATATTTCACATCCTTACAACATTTGTGATCTTTATGAGGAAGTAATTATCCATATTATCTCTTGATTATTCTAAGACAAGGTGTTTAAGATTGCCCTTAGGTGTATACTGATTCATGGTTCAAGACACTATCCTAGAAATAATTCCCTAAAAATATGTTGCTTTTCAGATAACAAACAAATGAAAACTTCTGAATTGCAGACAAGAAAACATTCCTTGGCTTTTTTCAAACTCATGTCTTCTTTGAATAAAAGAGGGGAAAAGAAGTCATTCCTTTCATATTCTGAGATTTCAAAATTAATAATGACTAAAAATAAAATCATTGGACAAACCCCTGCTTTGATTTCACACTATACCTTTCTCTCACAAAATTCTGATATGGTCCCTTAGGGAATGTTATAAGAACCAGGTGCTAAGTAAAGAACTTGGTGCTTAGTAAAGAATAAATCATGACCTTAAGACAAGTCATCTTCTGTGTTTAAAATAAATATCTTAATATATTTTCATATATATAAAGGTCCGAAGTATTATATATAATTTTTATAGTTAGTTTAATGGAAGAGACAGCAACTTAGTTATCATACCTGTGGACACAAGGTTTCTAGGTGATTGGCCGCAATTTTGACAATTTTAATTCCATCTTCATTTGTTGACATGGAACAAGCAAGATTTGCCACCTTAAATACAATCCAAAATAACGGAAATTATTTCAGATTATTAAGGAAATGCAGAAACATTTGTTATCCTAAATAAGTTAGAGCATGTACATACGCATTGAAAAATCTCAGTGATAAACAACAGCTTTCTCATAAATGTCACTGCTATCTGTTTTATGGAAGTACTCGGAGAATCTATTAAAACAATTAACAACAAAGGGCTCTAGAAAATTGTTTAAAACAAAAAGGAAGACGGATGAGTGAATCAGTCAACCCTATCCAGTCTCTTGGTATCAATATCTAACCCATAATAAGATGCCAACTATTATGGTTTCCTATAGGACTGGGAAAAAAAAAGTTTATCTTTGGATTGAACGCTAACAGGTTCTTGGAATCTCATATAATTATGATTTTTTTAAGTTTGTAATTGTTTTATTATTATTTTTTCATTCCCCAGCAGTCTATCATGCATACTTAAGTTGCATTAAGCATGACTATATCTTTACTCATGTTTTATCCAGCATCAAATATATTACAAAGCTGGACAAATACAAGATAATTAATTTCTTCTTCCTGTTCTTGCTTTTCTACTACAACTTCATGGGCACTGTTTGACATTCCAGCAGTCAATTTGATTCAAGCATTAGTAATACGTAAATTCCCTTATACATTACTCCTTTTGAAACGTGCACTGTTTTCCAGTGAAATGGGTGATCTTTTAAATAATCACCTTAAGGTCCATTACCTAAACCCAGTATTTACAGATACTTTCTTTATACCATGAAAGAGCCATGAGAAAGAGTATGGGATTCCTTGCCCTTCCTTTGACCCTCACCCTTACTCAACATTGTTCTTGCTAGCTGCTGAGTGTGTCCAGCTGCAATGTTTCCTCTGATCTACAAGTTACGTCATTGTCTTCATCACTGCAAGGAAATAGCTTTTCTATCATTTTTCTAACCTTCCTAACGTCTCTGTTGGTTATTACATACTTCAACACATTGCAGGTTTTACTACTCAAATCCAAAATACATTCAGTTGCAGAAAACCACACTTTAGCTGCACACAATAGAAGCAGACAACAAACATATCCTTGGATCACAACTGTAGAGTACCACAAAATGTAACTTAAGTAGATTTATAGTCTGCTTTTTTATAGCATTACTTTTAATATGTGAACCATGAAACAATTCCTTGATTTGCATTTACATATAATGAAATAAAAGCCATACATTATTTAACTGTGGAAGGGCATTGTTCACTTTATGAATGTATATGAAAATGGCTTCCTTGACAAGGGCTTTTGTTGGCTTGAAGGTCACAATGCTTCGACTTTCATATCTGACGTACAATTAGCACACCTGTGAATTATTTGAAAAGGGCAGTAGTTTCAGCACGCCTTCCCGCCTCCAAGCCCCACTCACGGAAAGTATGATTCAGCAATCTAATCACTTTGACATGTCTTCTAATAATTTGCACTGCTCTGAAGAAAATCTCTATCTATAAATTTGAGTGCTGTTTCTTTTTAGTAAAATTTTAAAAATTAGAAATTATTGGCTCAATCTTCTGGTCAAATCAGATGAATGCTGGTTAATCCAAAGTTTAAAAATTACAAAAACATGCCCCAAATACTCTTTTCTTTATTTTCTAATGGATCATCTTTCTCTTTTTTTTCCCCTTTTAAAAACAGACATTCTTGGTACTGGACATTTGCTAGACACCATGTTTATTGTAAGCCAATTCAGTGACTAACGTAATGTGGAAATCATCCTAATCACAAAAGTTCTGTTTACATGAGTAGACTTAAGTTTTAGAAAATTCTCAATTGAAAATGCAACACAGCTAAATGTTTTCTACTCAATTAATAATCATCCTAACACTCTGTCCTCCTTTATTCAGACAGACTTGAAATTATCCTTACCAGAACTGTTTTATGTCAGATAAATTTTCTAAATAATCAAGTACTATTTCCAGGTTATGGCAAGTGGAGTTTTAGTGATATTATATACAAACAAATTTGAATTTATGAGATAGCTAGTATTCTGTGACAAAATGAAATAAAAGTTAAGTGATAGAAATAAAATCTCTTTACATTTCTAATTAGAGTGACTTGTGACATATTTTCCAAAGCTGCATCAATATGTAAATGAAAGCTAAATTTCTTCTAACAATATTCCTAAGTTCTGTGTGGCTTTTTAGGAAGCCAGTTATGTTTCTGAGCACAGCATGAAGTCAACTCCCTACTAATCAAAGAAAGCAAAATGCAAATAAAATATTTTGTAAAACTGTTTGAGATATTTGGACATCTGAGATCCTTTGTACAATCTAACTTTGACAACATTTCAAAGTCTGTGTAAAGCTTCATTATTCAAGAGATCCCTTTGGAAAGTTTCTTCCCACTAAGGGAAATTAGGGCATAGGAAGTTTTTAGAAACAAATAGATCTTGAACCTAGAGTCAAAACAGGCTTGAACCTGATTTCCACAATTAATAAGCATTTGACCATGGGCAAAGTGTTAGCTTCTCTTAGCTTATTTTCTAACCTGAAAAATAGGTATGATAATACCTATGTCACTGGAGTGCTTTGATTAAATGAGATAGTGCATGGAGATGGCCTGAAGCTACCAGGTAGGCTTGACCAGGTATGAATTTCCTTCCAGTTCACCTATCTCTCTACCAATGCAGGGTGGGAAAGAGCAGTTAGTCTCTTAAGAGGTTTTACAGAATTAAAACCTTACGGGAGGCTAAAGAAATTTGACAAAATGTCTAATCTGAGAGACAAACTGAAGCATTTTTAGGACTCATGCAGGAAATACATAGTATCTTGATATAACTCAGTGGTTGGGTGGGTTGGTAGGTCCCCAGGCAAACGTGAGTGTGTATGCCCTCCCTAAAGGGATTAGAACTCTTTAAAACAGAATGAAAAGCAAACAACATTTCCGTGACCAAAGGAACAGTCTGTTGGCTTTAGTTCATAGGTCAGCAGTTTGTGAATTCTGAACCCTATTCTCTAATCCTCTATTGTATAGATAGGAAAACAAAATCAAACAGGGAGAAGAAACAAACTCAAAACATCCAATGACAGGGAGACTATTAAGTAGAGCTGTGTGTGCTCTTTTATGCCACCCCTGAATAAAAAGTATTGACAAAAGTTCCTTCATTGAAATAACTTTCTATTGATATTGTACTACATTCTTAACCAAGTCCATGAAGATCAGTCTAAATTATCCTAAGTAAATGGGACGAAGGGCACTCAGGTAAATTCATAAGTTTGTTAAAAGAAAAAGGCCAGAACACTATATTCTTTCATTTTTATAAAAAATTAAACTGGGGCACCTGGGTGGATCAGTTGGTTAGGCATCTGCCTCTTGGTTTTGGCTCTGGTCATGATATTGGGGTTGTGGGATTGATCCCCACCCCTCCCTCTGTCCCTTCCCCTGCTCTTGCCCTCTCTCTCTCTCTCAAATAAATAAATCTTAAAAAAAATAAACTATATCATTAAAGTCATTACTGATACTGTATCTAATAATTTCAAAAGATAAATTAAAAAATCTTTAAACAGCAACATGTCATGTTACTGAGAATGATTTTATTTATGTATATATTTTACATCAGTGCCTTTCATGTGAATTTCTGTCCTTCTCACCAGTCCTTCTGCCTCTAAGATGTATGTCCATTCTAGACCTTTCAAACTTGACTAAATGTACTACTCTATCTGAATTGTTAAAAAAAAAAAAAAAAAATTGTAGACAACAAAGCCTGGTCAGATGATTCCTAAACTAATTAACATTTGTTATCATGCTGTTGATGTTTGTTCTTCTCTTTCTGGCTCCTAATTCAAGTTTTGTATACCAATTTTATATGTTCCTGTCATTCTTTCTATTTGCTGAACTTTGGTTCTAGCTTTCACATGGCATAGAACATGGTGCCCAGGGCTCCTGGGTGGTTCAGTTGGTTAAGTGCCCAACTCTTGATTTTGGCTTAGGTCATGATCTTGCAATTGTGGGATTGAGCCCCATGTTGGTCATGCTTAGTGTGGAGTCTGCTTCAGATTCTCTCTCCATCTCCCTCTCATTCACTCTCTCTCTCTTTCAAATAAATAAATAAAATCTTAAAAAAAAAAAAAAGGAACATGGTACCCTTCACTCCCTAACCTATGGTCTTAAATGAGAAATGAATCATTGAACATTATATCAAAGACTAATGATGTACTATACATTGGCTAATTGAATTTAAATATAAATATAAATAAATAAATAAATAAATAAATAAATAAATAATAAGAAAGAAATGCTCTACTTTGGAATCTGGTCTTGTAGAACCCTACCAGTTAGGCTAGTTCTGTCCCACACTTTCCATCAAGTGAGGGAGATGACCATGCTTGACCCAAAAAAAATGACTCACTAATGACAGAGCCAAAGACAGTTATAAAAAAAGATACTTGGGGATTTGAGGTATTCTCAATGACTTTTCAGTCTACTATGCTATCTGCTCAACTCTGCTTTTCATCATTGCTTTGTTCTGATCTGGTAAAGAGACTGTATTTTAAAAGTATTGAATATCAGAGGGGCACCTGGGTGCTCAGTCCATTAAGCATCTGACTTCAGCTTAGGTCATGATCCCAGGGTCCTGGGATCAAACCCCACATTAGGCTCCACACTCAGCAGGGAGTCTGCTTGTCTCTCTGTCCCTCCCTCTGCTTGTGCTCACTCTCTCTCTCTCTCAAATAAGTAAAAATATTTTCTAAAAAGTATTGAATACCAGAGCATGCTATATTTCAACATTCTAGTATCAAGTTTTATTTGAAATCTCAGCAGTAGTAGTTGTCCTCTCAGTCATTTTAGACAACTGAAATGCTATTGTTACTAGGAATGAGCTCACTATTTGGACAGCTGTTCATCACACATCATTCAGTCTGTCACTTTGGAATTCTCACACAGCTATTTACCTGTGATAGGATTTCTCAAGAACATGAAGCAAACTTTGATGTTTGATGAGATTTCCATTGCCACACATTCATTGTTTATACATAGTTCACATCGTTAATTGTAATATCATGTCACTGTGTATCCTAGCTCTCAGTGGGGGATAAAGGTCACTGTCTCATTTTCATTCACTTTTCTCTCTGACAGATGGTCATGCAACTCTTGTGTAAACACTTTCGAGACTGAGAGAATTTTTGAGTCACTAGCTTATCAATGGTAATAGGATATGATTGTGTAGAGAGCAAATATTCTTAGAAAGGTACCTGAGACACCAATATTTATTAGGCTGCTAGAAGAGGCTAATCCTACCACAAATCTTAGAAAACTGGTCAGGGATAGAGAAGGTTACCCACAATACTTTGATGCTATAGAGGCTGGGAGAAGAGAAAGTTTCAAGGTGATCTCAGTTATCAAATACTGAGAGGTCAAGTAAGTAATCCCTGAAGTTGTCCATCGATTCAGCCACATGAAGGGCCATCCTTAGAATGTTGGAGTGGAATGTTGATGGTCAAACTAGCCTATGTGGTCAGAGAACTGGGTAGGTGGTGAGGTAGTCTCATGTATCTTACAACTCAAAGCAGAGAACTAGAAACTACCTGGACAATATTCACTCTCCCATTCCCATATCTATCAATTTCTTTTTATTTAACTTCTCAAACATCTCCTGAATCATCTTCTTTTCTAGCTCCCCACCCTCATCATGCATAGTTCTTTTTTTCTCTTTGTTTCAGGTATTAAACCCACTTTCAGTTACCCATACTTCCTTCTGCCACAGGATATTTGCACATGCCATTTTCTTTAGCCTGGAATATTCTCCTCCTCCTTCTTAACTGTCACCCTTATACCCCTTAGACCTGCTTAACTGCTATCCATCAGATATCCATCTGCTCAAAAGTAATTCCTTAAACAGTTTTTCACCAATGCTTCATCGCCCATCCACCCTGGAGACTTCCCCCCTATCCAAGTCAGGTTTTTCTTTCACAGCTTGAGTCTCAGTTTGTGATTATACATTCACTGAAGGGATTATTTGATTAGTGACCATTTCCTCTGCTTTATAAGAGCAGAGTCCTTACCTGTGTTTGCTCATCATTAGGCCCTCAGTTCCTAGGGCCTGATATATGATAGCCAAACAGTAATAGATCTTCAGTGAATGAATAAATGCATGAATGCACAAATTAGCATGCTTAATAATGTATCATTCCCAAAGAGAGAATGAAAAATGGAACATAGAGGAAGACGACAACAGCAGAAATTCAGGACAAGTAAGAAAGGGGAATAAAATCTCCCTTTGAAATTCATTTTCAATATTCCACAAAGGCTTAGACAGCTGGACTTCAAAGAAAAGTAACACACTTTTCTTCTAGTCTGGTCATCATACTTAACAAAGCTTGGGGGGCAGTTTCTTTCAAGTTTTACTTTCACTTAAGATACCAAATTGGAAACAACTGAAGAGCTCCCAACTTAGCTTTTAATTTATTTATTTTTAATCAAGTAAAATAATTGTTCAAAGGGCCCAAGCTGGCTGCCAAATGCTGGTGAGTATGGCAGATGGAAAGAAGTATGATAACTGCCATCAACAAACCCAGGAGCTTTAGGGTCTCCTGCAGAACATAATATAATGCATGCTTTGTTTGCAGCCAAGCCTCGCTTAGAGGCCTGGGACTGAGCTTGAGAAGTATAGAAGGGGGTCTGTGATCTCCCACTGTTGGCATCCAAGTGACTTCGGGCTAAACAAGTCAACTTTTCTATTTCTCCTGGTGAAACAGTTTTGCCCTGATGCTCTTTGTAATAACAAGAAATGAACATGAATTACAAGTTTTCTAAAGTATTTCACTAATAGAATTGTGCTATAGAAATGCAGGGCAAGAAGCAGGGGGACAATTTTAATCAAGTAACAAATATTGATTATTCACCTCTTATGTGGGCTGGGAACTGCAAGGGAAATCAAAGACAGTAGAAGCAAATCTCAGGAAATAGAATCTATTTACAGGAACAGATGAAAGAGAGAATAAAACTCTAGTTTCTAAGTACGATAGGAAGCTAAAGGTAGTGGACCTCATAGAAGCAAGTGTAGTCAGGGTGTTTCAAGAAAACAAATTATTACCAAGGAACTTCATATTCTCTTGGACTTTGCATCTCAAGCTACCTCCCAAGCTTTATGAATCTTACATCACACAATCCTGTCTCTGAATTACTTTAGCTGGTGTTAACAATTTATCTGTCTGTCTTTGGTTATTCATCCGCAAGATGAGGAACAGATTAATTATTTGATTTGTAGGTCTCCTCCCATTTCAATAATTGCCTTTTAGTGATTATGTAACCTGATAACAAAATTAGATAGGAATTAGGGGCAGAGCTATCAGGCAATTTATAAATAAAATATTAGCAACTTAAATCTAATTATGTAAAAAAAAAAGAAAAATTATACAGCAAGACAATGTGATTTATCTGAGGAATAAACCAGTGGTTCATGATTGGGAAATCTAACTATAAAATCTCTTGTCTTGCTATATTTCAACAGATTTCAGAAAAGCTATTGATGACAGTTTTATGCCTATTCTTATTAAGGCAAAATAAAGCTAAACAAACAAAGAAACAAAAAAATCTTAGTGAGCTATGACTAGAAGGAACCATTCTTTTTTTTTTTTTTTAAAGATTTTATTTATTTATTTGACAGAGAGAGACAAAGCGAGAGAGGGAACACAAGCAGGGGGAGCGGGAGAGGGAGAAGCAGGCTTCCCACTGAGCAGGGAGTCTGATGCAGGGCTCAATCCCAGGACCCTGAGATCACGACCTGAGCCCAAGGCAGACACTTAACGACTGAGCCACCCAGGTGCCCCTAGAAAGAACCATTCTTAACCTGAAACAAATTCCAGAAATTTACAGCAAATATCCTGCCCAAAAGTCAAGATTAAGATAAGCATTTCCACTATCACTGAGGTTAATCAATATTTTACTCAAGGTTCTAGTCAATGTAAATGAACCTAAGAAATAACTGATAGCTGCAAATATTAAACCGAGGGTGACAAAATTGCCTATCTAAAGAATGCAAGATAGTTTTCTGAAAAGCTGTTATCACTACCGAGTATTTAGTAACATGTCTTAATGCAGGATGAATATATGTATTACTTTTCTATACAACAGTGAGCATAAAATAAAATTTTAGTAGCCCAATATCTGTCATAGTAGCAACTAAAGTTATAAATTTCATGGTATATATACCTATTAAGAAATAGTACAACCATTGAATGTGTAGATTGCTCTAGGTAGCATAGACATTTCAGCAATATTTGTTCTTCCAATCTATGAACATGGAACGTTTTTCCATTTCTTTGTGTCTTCCTCAATTTCTTTCATGAGTATTCTTTAGTTTTTTTTTTTTTAGTACAGATCCTTTGCCTCTTTGGTTAGGTTTATTCCTAGGTATCTTCTAGTTTTGGGTGCAATTGTAAATGGGATTGACTCCTTAATTTCTCTTTCTTCTGTCTTATCATTGGTGTATAGAAATGCAACTGATGTCTGTGCATCGATTTTATATCCTGCCATTTTACCGAATTCTGTGTGAGTCTTAGCAGTTTTGGGGTGGAGTCTCAACTTTTTTCATAGAACTGGAACAAATAATTCTAAAATTTGTATGGAACCAGAAAAGACCCCGAATAGCCAGAGGAATGTTGAAAAAGAAAAGCAAAGCTGGCAGCATCACAATTCCTGACTTCAAGCTCTATTACAAAGCTATCATCATCAAGACAGTATGGTACTGGCACAAAAACAGATAGATCAATGGAACAGAATAGAGAGCCCAGAAATGGACCTTCAACTCTATGATCAACTAATCTTCAACAAAGCAGGTAAGAGTATCCAATGGAAAAAAGACAGTCTCTTCAACAAATGGCGTTGGGAAAATTGGACAGCCACATGCAGAAGAATGAAACTGGACCATTTCCTTACACCACACACAAAAATAGACTCAAAATGGATGAAAGACCTCAATGTGAGACAGGAATCCATCAAAATCCTTGAGGAGAACACAGGCAGCAACCTCTTCAACCTCAGCTGCAGCAATGTCTTGCTAGACACATCTCCAAAGGCAAGGCAAACAAAGGCAAAAATGAACTATTGGGACTTCATCAACATAAAAAGCTTTTGCACAGCAAAGGAAACAGTGGACAAAACCAAAAGACAACCAACAAGATGGGAAAAGATATTTGCAAATGACATATCAGATAAAGGGCTAGTATCCAAAATCTATAAAGAACTTATCAAACTCAACACCCAAAGAACAAATAATCCAATCAAGAAATGGGCAGAAGACATGAACCGATTTCTCCAAAGAAGACATCCAAATGGCCAACAGAAACATGAAAAAGTTATCAACATCACTCAGCATCAGAGAAATACAAATCAAAACCACAATGAGATAACATCTCACAAGAGTCAGAATGGCTAAAATTAATAAATCAGGAAATGACAGATGTTGGTGAGGATGCAGAGAAAGGGGAACCCTCCTACACTGTTGGTGGGAATGCAAGCTAGTGCAGTCACTCTGGAAAACAGTATGAAGTTTCCTCAAAAAGTTGAAAATAGAGCTACCCTAGGACCCAGCAATTGCACTACTGGGTATTTACCCCAAAGATATGAATGTAGTGATCCAAAGGGGCACCTGCACCCCAATATTTATAGCAGCAATGTCCACAATAGCCAAACTATGGAAAGAGCCCAGATGTCCATCAAAAGATGAATGGATAAAGAAGATGTGGCATATATGTGTACAATGGAATATTACATAGCCATCAAAAAATGAAATCTTACCATTTGCAAGGACATGGATGAAACTAGAAGGTATTATACTAAGCAAAATAAGTCAGTCAGAGAAAGACAATTATCATAAGATCTCACTTATATGTGCAATTTAAGAAACAATGCAGAGGATCATAGGGGAAGAGAGGAAAAAATGAAACAAGATGAAACCAGAGAGGGAGAAAAACCATAAGAAACTTAATCATAGGAAACAAACTGAGGGTTGCTGGAGGGGAGAAGGGTGGAGGGATGGGTTAACTGGGTGATCGACATTGGGGAGAGTATGTGTTGTAATGAGCACTGGCTATTATATAAGACAGATGAATCACAAACCTGTACCCCTGAAACAAATAATAAATTTACATGTTAATTAATTGAATTTAAATTTAAAAAAGAGAAAAGAAATAGTACAACCATATCATATACATGCTTATGTGCATATCATGGTATGCATATGTGTATATGTATTAAATTTTACTTAAGGACATAAAAGAACAACTGGATAAATGGGGAGAAATATCATATTCCTGAATGAGAATGCTCAATATTATAAAATAAAATGTCAACTCTTCCTATATTTGTCAATTAATTTAATAGATCTAAATGGAACTTAGCTTAATTTTAACATACATGTGAAAGGATATGTGAAAGGCTAGCATAGATGATTTACAAAAAAGAAGAATAAAGGAAAGTATAGTAAGTGAGTAATTAAAACCCTTGGAAATTTAATGCCTTTCAGAGCGATGGGAAAAAATAATGATGATACCCCAATTGGCTACTACTTGGAGGGAGGGTGGGGGAGTTCAATGTACATAAAAAGACTGGCATATATGACTGCATAAAGATTTTTGAAATTTCAAAATAATGAAAACTTATAAAGTCAAATGCAAAAGATAGAACAAAAGTATTTGGTATAGTATAACCCAAACAAGATTAGCATCCTGAAGGCATAAATAATTCTTAAACATCAAGAAGGAAAAAGGGGCATTAAAAATGGACAAAATATTTAAACAGACAATTCACATATGAAATACAATAAATACATTAAAAGATTCCCAATGTACCTTTCGATCTATTAAGCAGGAAATACAACTAAAACAAGAAAGTGACATTTTTCCTTGTCATATTAGCACTAATTTAAAAATTTGATATTTTACAGTATTGCTGAAGGTATAGGGAAGTAATTAGAGGGTAAATGGCCAACTTTCCAGACAGCTCTATAGCCTCATCTACGAAAATTTAAAATGCAAAAGTGCAGCAATTCCATTTAATGTAATCTGTCCTTCAGAAATACTTGCATATGTGAACAAACATACAGCCACAGGAAGGTTCATTGCAACTTTACTTGTAAAAGTGAAAAGGAATCTAAATATTTATCAATGGAGAATAAATTACATTATGTAATACTATGATTCTGTAAAAAATGTAAAAAAAAAACTTTCTGCTAACAAAATATCTCAAATATATATAATTTAAGTAAAAAATATTGTAGCATATATGTAAAAAGTGTTCCTATTTAAATAAAATTATGTATTACAATTATGTATAAATGCAAAATATAAAGTCTACAGTGATAAGTCCCAACTATTAACATGACTTATATATGGGAAAAAAGTGGGATTGCTATTGCCATAAAGAGAATCATTCTATTTTAATTTTATGCTTCTATAGTGCCTGAATTTTTTCCACGTATCTTTTTTCACTAAATATTTAATTAAAAACAAAAAGGATGAAATAATGAAATAGTTCTATATGTATTGGAAACATCCCACTGACAAGGAAAACAGAATGTCTAACATGAACTCATTTGTTAAAGAAGATGTGTGTGTGTGTGGGGGTGTGTGTATGAAAGTGTATATCTAAAATGTTTTTCACCAAAATGGTAATTATGGTTACCTCTGAGAAGTAAGACTCAAGATAACTTCAACTTTCCTTCTTCACGCTTTTAAAAATTTATAGGGCAACCCTCTCGGGTCCTCTCCCTCCTCGGGAGCTTTGGACTATCACTTTGTTATCACTCAACAAACCTTGCTTTGCTGCCCATCAAAAAAAAAAAAAGTATATTTATATATATTTATATATATAATAAATTTATAATTTTAGTTTTTATAATGAGGATGAATCATTTTTAAGCAAAAAAAATAAATTTCATTTTGAAGAAAATATAAAATTTCTCTACCTATATTTGAACTTTTAATACCAATCAAGAGGATCATATTAATCATGACAATTACTGCAAAATCTGAGGATCCAAAGCCATTTAAAAGTAGATTTTCCAGAAAATACAGATATATAATGACTAAGTGCTACTAGATAGAAAATCGTGTCGATTGTTTCAGATGCTGTTATATTAAAATGATGATTCACAAATATTGATGGTAATTTGAATGGGAGAACTAGGCACTGGTTTTATCTCATGTTTATTTAATATCATGGCAAATATTAAATGAATAAAAGCCCATTGCCAATGGCAAATTGAGATGACCCAAAAGTGACCTTAACTACAAATAAAAATTCCATTTGTTTAGAAGCTCAGGTATTCCATGCATGGTGTGTGTGTGCATGTGTCTGTGTGTTTGTTAGTCTGTTTGCAACAGATTGAAGGTGATGCTTCCAGTGATCAAGGGATTATAAAATAGTCCTAAATTTTTTCTTTTCTTATTTTACCCAGGTCCTCCAATTCTATGCAAATTTGCATTCAAACTTCTTGTTCCTCTCCAATGAGTCATTAAAGATGAAAATATTCATTTGTCTAAGTGGACATATGCCAATGTTATTCTAAAAAACAAGCATTAATAGTTGTGTCAGTATGTGTCATCACAAAGGAAATGAATGAGATGAAAACACACACACACACAAACACATGAACACACACAGGACTTAAACAGTTTTGGCTGTTAGAGTGCTACTTCTAATAAATTATCTGAAGTATGTTCCAGAGCCTAAATTGATGTCTGCAATGTATATAGCTCTAAGGATCCCATTTTACCAAACACATTTCTCATCTTTTATTTTGAAACAATATATAACTGTATACGAATACACATATACCATATTGATCTACAATGTAAATTATAATAGCAAAACCAGCTAGACAGTTTCCTCAAGGTCCCTCTCTGAATTAAGCTATTATTCACCTCAGAATCATCACCCAAAGGATAAAAGTATGTGCCACCTGTCAAGTAAATCTAATATAATAAACAACATCAAATAAAATCAACTTAACAACCAAAGAGACAATGCAAATCTAAACTATAAATTAAAGACAAGATCAAGTGTTGTTTCCTGAACTGGTGATATACTTTGTTGGCTGCTGAGGGTCAAGCATAAATATGAAGCATGCAGGTCCAATAAGTTCTTATTAATAGGATCAGTGTGTAAAGAGCAGATGTCAAAAAATACTATAATTGGCCTTCACTATCATTGAAATTGACATCAAGTTTCAAAGTAATTTTTATGACCAGTGACCTGACATCTCAAGTGGCAGTAAGAGAACTGATTTTCTTAAAGACAGACAGAATGTGCTAAAGCCAACATAAAGTTTTTAGTTAAATTCCGAACCACCATTTTTTGTACATATCCCTCTATTCAAATGTCGTCACAGAAACCAAAGTTGTCATACACTGCAAAATTAATTGAATCATACAGACTTTGCAGATATGGATGAGACAGCCAAGACCATCTGATTCCCTAACTAATCAAGACATCCACACCTAGATACATTCCTTACTTTCATGAAGGAAGGAGTCTCTTAGTAGAGTGACAGTTTGCAATCAATCCTCTGACAGCTTTTATTTTGGAAGATATCAGAACAATAACTTATGCAACGATTTTTTTCCTTGTAGGTATCTGTTTATGACAAAAGTTAAATTCTAACTTTGAAGGAAATAAGCAAATAAGCTTAAATTACTAGAATTACAATCCTGGGGAAAGACTCTTATCTCTCAGTATAAATGACCCATAGTGAGTAAAACAAATTGCAAGAACACAATATGTGTAAGGAGGTGTGTGTATACATGTGTATGGAGGAGAGGGAGTGGGGTAAGCATGACTGCATATGTGTGTATGAAGGCCCCAACAAAATATGCAAATCAGTATATGACTATTAAACACTATGGTTTCCATATCCCCTTATCCTTGGGTTCCCCAAATCCTGTGAGGGCTTTTTAGATGGGTTTTAGATTTAAATTACATAATAATGGGGCACCTGGGTGGCTCAGTTGGGTAAGCATATGCCTTTGGCTCAGGTCATGATCTCAGGGTCTTGGGACTGAGCCCGCATTGGGCTCCCTGCTCAGCGGGGAGTCTGCTTCCCTCTCTCCCTCACCCCCTACCCCTCCCCGCCCATGATTTCTGTCTGTCTGTCTGTCTCTCTCTCTCAAATAAATAAAATCTTTAAAAAAATAAATGACATAATAAATAGTGAAGTGTAGCTAAACAATGTGATAAAGGAGGAAAAGAAAATCAAAGATTTAGGTCCCTCTAAGTTTGGCAAGCAAGTGAGCTATTATATGTTTGATCTTGGCTACTCCTGCTACCTCTACAGCACACTGAAATGCTGGGTTCATAATGTGAGTACTGGATGCCATTAGAGGACATGATAATGATATACTTGCCATTCAATCCTAGCAGTATTTCTTGATATTACTAATGGTTCCCAATAGCTCTAGCAGGGAGGAGGGAAAGGGAGGAGTGAGAGACCTTGTTTTACTAACTTTCCTTAATTACAGCAAACCTATGTATTAATTCTATCTGCACAAGGTTGAACTGTAAAATCCTGACAACAGAAACCACCTTAATCTCTTTATAGTTCTCAACTTTGCAAGCAATGGTGCTCATAAATTCTCTGTCAAATAGAATTCATTTAAGCCAACACTGCAATTAAATATTTTTCACCTTGTCTTCTCTATGAAGGTTATTATGAATGTGTTTACAGAGGGCTAAAGACAATAACATTCCACAAATATTTATTATGTATGTTATCAGACCTATTTTAGACCTAACTCAAGGAAGAACAGAAGATAATAGTTCTCAAGCTTCAAGAAATCAAGGATTTGGATGTAAAAACACAAAACAAGATACTAAATAAGTAAAACACTAGTTGCTGACGGGCATCAGAGTAAAGAAGTAGTGCAATGAAGCCTTAAAAAATCTAGCTGGATTATTTTAAAGAATCTTAAAGAAAGATACTTTCTGTATATCAAATGAATTGTTTTTTAAACTATGAATGTAATTACCTTATTCAAAGATACATATTAATAGGAGACAATAGTTTTCATAAATCCCAATATCAGAAGATTTCTGTATAATAAAAATCAGAAATTTCTGAATAAAATAAAAAATGGTATTTAATAAATAGTGAATGTTCTAATGAAAACAAATGTTACTCCAAAAATCTTAAAGTTAAATTTTATGTGATTACATTTCTATCTTTATGACAACATTGACCATGCATTTTGTCGTTTTCAATTCTTATCTCCAGTAATGCGAAACTTGAACCAAATTCAAGAAAGCAGTGCTGCACTAAAGGTGGACCCATGCACATCAGCTCCATGGCTCCACATGGCCCCACGAGCCAGGGCTGGATCCTCACCAGCACCGCCTCAAGGTCTTGAATCATAGCTGCAGGAGTTGGAGGGCATTTTGCATCATCTAGTCCAGTTCTTGACCCTGCTTCAGGAAGCTGGCTTGCTTGCACTGCACCTGGAGCCTTTCAAAATGTTGTCAGGCTCAGCCTCTGAAGAGAGAAATCCCACAGTGCTCTGACTTTACTCAGTGTGTGTTTGGTTCCAGAAGTCAGAGATAGGTGGGGGCAGAGGGTGGGCTTTCTCACCTATGAGATGGTAACCTTTATGAGTGCCTCCCTCCTGGACTAAAAGGAGAGTACAAAGTGCCCTTGATGCTTAGCAACAAGAAACAGAGAATGCCAAATAAAAGTCCAGTCCATTTTTCACTGCTGCAGTTAGAGTCCTACTTCACCTGTGGATTCCTCCTGCCTCAGGCTGCGGAGCTTTGGAAAACACACACACCTTGTATCTCTCTCTCCTGTTGATTAATTAAAACTAATGGGCAGCTGTCCTCCCTGCGTAAAGCTACAGCCATTACTGAATTACTTGAGGGCTAATTACACTGTTTGTCCAGGCGCAGAGTTTCTCTTCCTTCCAGCAGCCTACCCTTTGGATCCTTATTACTCATTATCACCTCCACCGATGGAGGAACAAGACAAGACTGTCACCTGTGCCACTTCTTACATTTCCAAGAAAAAGCTGAAATCTAAGTAATGCCATTGTAGGCTTCCCTGCAGAGGTTTTTAGCTCAGCAAAATCTCTCTTGTAACCTTTGTTCATAATTTTTCCCTAAATGCTGAAATTATAGTATTAAGAACTAGAAATCTTTTCTGCAAATGACTTTTAAATTTCCTTTTCAGGTATCTTTAAGGGTCACTATCAATTCAAATTCAATTCTTTATCTCCTCTCTCCCAGCTCATTCTATTCAACCTGCTTTTTCAATTGGATAGATTTTCCCCCCTTCCTCCAGCAATGGACTTTGAAATCTATTGCTTTTTTCCCATAAGTAGACTAACGTCAGTCCCTCCTCTCTTCTTCTGTTCATCTTCCACACCTAGTCCTCCTTTTCCAATGCCCATCCTATTGTCTTCTCTTAAACTAAACTTCTCACTCTCCACATAATCAATATACCGCCACCATTACTGCTGGCCCTTTCTGGAACCTCCAGGCACCCCAGTGGAACTATCTTTATTGGTTTCTGGGCTCTGAGCTATCATTTTTTCCTCCTCACTCCTTATTCTCTTCACGATTTTGTTCCCCTCTCACCAATCCTTCCATCTTATAGATTCTAAGTTTCCCTCACACTTTTCCACTCCCCTGTCTCTATGGTAAGTGAAACATAACATATGAACAATATGGGATGTTTTCTCCTTGTACTTTAAAGATATCACATTTATCTGCTTTCTCTTTGGGTGAATAATTCATTTCCTGTTGTTTTGCTAATAGAATCTGTAAGCCAGGGGCTAGTTTTACAGCTATGTTTAGTAAATTGAATAGTAGCATATTTTGTCATAATGCAGGAAGTGTACCAGAAATCACTCATTTGGGAGCTGTGAAGTTCTGAGGGGCAAGACTCAAATGCTGTGGTGGATTAGTTAAACCACAGAACAAGTAATTATAATTGCTTATCCAGTTAAATATTATGAGTTACAGTGAGTGTTTAAGCTAGTGTTGAAAAAATATTTTATTATTTCAAGACTTGCATCCTAGTGACTGTCATTAATTTTATTATGTTCAGTCAGCCAACATATAGTACATCATTAGTTTTTGATGTAGTGTTCACTATTTTTTAAGTAGGTCCAGTAAAATAATTCCGATTTATCTTCACTCTGTTAATAAATACAGGAAAAATGGAGGTTGCTCTATGAAAATATGAAGCAGCATGATTTAAAAAAAAAGAAATGGCAGTATGGGATATTGGGATCCAAAGATTGAACTCTTTCTGCCTTACTTTATATTTTACTTATAGCATTTGTCATGCAGATGACTAACCTCAAGGGTCTCATTGTCAACTTACAGTTGTGCCCTCAAATACATCAGGTTAGTGGTAACACATCATATATATCTCTTAGAGTATTACCCAATAATATAGATTCAAATCCTTCTAACTCTCCACTCTTTCCAAATCTCCAGAAAAAAAAAAAAAAAAAGTTTGAAGCATCTATTTAGAAATCACTGTGTACACACTCTGATTTGGGAGTTCATAACTAGTTTAATAAAATATAATCGGGAACCAGAAACGTTCTAATGCTATGTGTCACTTTATGGTTAAATAAGTATGTATGTGAAAGTAAAAATGACCCTAATAAATTTGCCAAGTCAAATTTTCTACTTCGTATGTGTCACTTTTAATTTATCACTGTAATCATGTAAAACTCCTGTGTAATTAAAAGAAAGACTTATTTTCTACAATGTCTATCACACTATAGATGGAGTCTTTACATACACATACACACACACAGATACATATACATATTTACTTTAAATATTCAAAAATTTAACGATTTTAAAATGAATGTGTTTAGTGTAAAATTTTTGTGAAACAGTTAAATTATAAAGAGTAAACACACTGTCAGTGTGGAAAAGTTGGTTTACTCAATGCATTCTCTCAACTCCTCTTTTCTTTTGCCTTTCCTACCACTCTAGGGCATACTGTGGAGCTCTAACCAGATCCTTTCTTCAGAATCAATGCACTCAATAGTCTGCTATTGACCATACATGGCTTAGTCCATCACTAGGGACTGCCCTTGGCTGTAGGAAACTACCTTCCCCAAGATAATGCCCCTTCCAGTGGGCAGTCATAATCAATGACAGTCTGAACTACTACTACAAAGGCTTAACCTCCTTGTCTCAATTTGTGACAATTCTCAAAGGCCATCTGAATTCCAGAACCTCCAATAAATCAGGTGCGTTTCCAGTTGCAACCACATTGTAAGCTAGTTTCTTCTTCTATTCAGTCCTCCCTTCCTCCCTTCCTTACAGGTTTATCTCCCAAGATCACACTCCAATAAACTTCCTGCATGCAATTTCTGTCTCAAAGTCTGTTTTCAGGGGGAACTAATTTAACTAAAATACCTAGTAAACAAAATACTTTTACTGTCTTCCAGGCTGTTCAGCTTGGCCATGTGCCAATGAGACTAGGCACAATTCTCCAGAGGAAAAATTTTTCCTCCATTCATAACCAAGATTTCCTAGAATATGTTTCTTTGACATTTTCCCTTTGTCCTCCTCCCTATCCCACTCACCATGTAGACAAGATACCTGAAAGTCAGCAATATCAAAGCTAACATAGCAAGCATCCACAAATACCTCAGACTCTTGAAAACATCATTGAACAAATGGGCTTATGCCAGCAATCATCAACCCCTAAACTTTTGGATAAGCAGGGGAAAAAACTCTCTTTTTTAAGTTGATTGTTACTTGCAGCCAAATGCAATTCCTAAATGATACAATTAAGGAATCTGTCTAGAAATATATGTATAAGTGTAGTTGAGTGTTATTTACAACAAAGAAATCTAAGTTTTGTAAATGGTAAATTGTGGCTTATCCTTGGGAAAGAAAATTATAGTCATTAGAATAATTCCTTTGAATGCTGATTTAATGTTATTGAGAAATACTCAAGGCCATATTAAATTTAATGATATAAATCCACTACACACACATACACACACACACACACCCCTATGTTTGATGAAGCCACCAATCATCTGAAGTTTCCTTATAGAAAAATTAATTTGCCTGCCATGGTATATTGTATTTTCTAAAGACAGCCACACTAATATACAACTCATTTCCAATGCTCCTCTAAAAATGCATTTAACATTCTTTCCACTAAGAGGTGGAGTCCGTGTTCCCTCACCTTGAATCTGGGCAAGGGCTCCTGACTCCTTCTAACCCACAGAAAACAAAAGGGGTAATAAATGTTGTTGTTTTAAGTCACTACATTTTGGGATTGTTTGTTAGTTACCATTAGATAACAGGAATGCCTGTAGATTCTCTCTATTATCTGATCTCTTAAAATATAGTTTTTTAAAAAAAACTTGAAAATTACAGGAAAATTTACAGTTCATTTGAAACATTTAATATGTGCCCATTGCTCTTTTCAATTGTGATGAAAAATGAGAAAAATACCTTAAGATTAGTTTGCTAGGTGTAGAACCCAGGTCCCCCACCCTAGGATTGTTGGGAGTCTTAAGAGTTAATACAGCTTCTGACAAAATAGTAATGGTCAGCATTTTTGTCCTTTTGTTAAAAGTACTTCAAAATGTGTGCCAAAGATAGTATTTCTTCTAACCAGCAGGCTTCTCATTCCTTGTAGGGACTCTATAAACAGAGGAAAACTACAGCAGAACATATTTGGGTTTATGAGTAAAACTGTAAAAATGCTAATTCTAGACTGAAGCTTGAAAATAAAGAACTTACTTGAGCCTTTTGCCTCCTTTTGTGAAAAAGCATCTTGGCAGGTAAACGGGCATCAGATATCTCACACTTCAATGTCATGATATGCAGATAAGATGCAACAAAGATCAAGAGAGCACCTTACTTCTAGATTTTTTGGAGGGTTATGCTGATCTTTCCCCTAACTTTCCATGTGTAAACTACTACAGTGTCAGGTAATAACTGAAATTCTCATTTCCTTCGAAAAGTCTCCAGTAGAAGTGGCAATATTTCTTTAAATCACACACACATACACCCTGAAATAAAATCTTACACTCCCTCCACCCAGAAAATATGACTAAGTCATTTAAGAAATATTGAATCTCTTCACAGAAAATCAGCAGGTCAGGTAGAAAATTACTCACCCTACACACTGGTTGTGCAGAATGTTGCAGGGTCTGAATTTCTGCCAACATATTTGGCATTGGCATATCTCCACTTTTCAATTTGCTACAATGCACTTAACCTACCACTGTTATTCGGTGTACTATAACTGTAATACGAACACCTGTGTATTAACCTGAGCTCAACTATTCCCTTAGCTAGAAATATTTCCAAACAGGGTGATAAATATAAATGCCTGCCATTTTCACACGTACATATAGTAAACATTCCTGAAATACTTTGAAAGCCTACAGTTAACAATAAGCTTTGGTGTACAAGGATTAGAGAATAAGGGCAAGGAAAACTTTAGTAGCACATTCTTAAGTACTTATTATTTCTGCAGTGACATCCTTGCAGAATTTCTTCAGTAACATGGAAAAGTCAATATCTCAGCTGTTGAAGGCCCTGCTTTAGAATTCCAGGGACACACCCAGACAAGTTCTAGTGATTATTCACGGAACAACCTGGACCTAAACCCAACTCTTTAAGCAGAACTCTGAAAAGAGCTTTTTAAATCTTACATGCAAAGGAAAGCTTAGATAGATAGATGATAGATGATAGACAGATAGATAGATATCAGGTGATAACAAAAATCAGATAATAACAAACCACAGGTGTTCTAATTAGCTAATGGAGAATAATAAATCATACCAAAATTTAATGATTTAAAACAATAATCATATAATTTACAAGATAAACTTGTAAATCCTACCAATGGCAAATGGGAGCCCACCTTGTCCTCATATTCAAATAAAATTTTATTTCCAAATAGAAAATATTTTCTTTTTAACTATATGTTGATCTGAAAACAAAATGTATATCTTCATAGACATGAAGATAGCAGCTTTGTCCCTCTGTGTAATCAATGACCTTATTTGTGACTCCAAGCATGTACTTCAAATCCTTATTCCTTAAATGCATCTACTCCTTGTCAAAATTTGGTTTGGAACTGGAAAATTTTAGTAAGCATAGCTATATTTACATTATAAATTCTAAGTGGGAGATTATTTAGGGGCATCTCTTCTCTAGTAGAGTTGATATCATCATTACCAAACCATGTAGATGGAACAGGTATGTGGTCTAAACTATTGCCTTTTATAACTAATTGACAATTTCCTATGATCTCTTGTTATATTTTTTTTCATCTGTTGTAACACATAAAAGCGTCTAACAAATACTTTATCCTAAGCCTTCTCTGCTGTAAATCAATGTTTATTAATTCACTTCATTGACAATTATGAGTATTTGCTCTCTGTCCTCACAAATTCAAAATTGACCACTATAAAAATGATACAGATTCCATTGCTTTGATTCCATATTGGTTATATCTATTTTTTTCTACTTTCAAATATTTCTTTTATTTCCAAATCATGAAACACTTAAAGAAATCGTATACAAAGAGTTAAGTACAAGATGTATATCATCCCCAGTAGAGTATACTTCAACTGCTCCACAAAAAGAAAATGACAAAATTATGGTGTATTCACATAATATAATACTATACAATTATCTAAAATAATTTTTAATTGAAATCTTTCTTGGGATAATTGTAAGTTCATATGCAGTTGTAAGAAATAATACAGAGACATTTCTTGTATACTTTGCCATCTTTCCTCCTATAGTAACATTTTGTAAAACTATACTACTAGGGTATTAACAATGATATAATCCACTAATCTTATACAGATTTGCCCAGCTTTACTTCTACCCTTTGTGTGTGAGGCTGTGTGTGGGGGGGGGGTGGGTATGTATTAAGTTCTATATAATTTTGTCACCTGTGTATGTTCACCTACACCTATACATTCTATACATTCACCACCACAGTTAAAATAATGAACAACTCCAACGCCACCACAAGAATCTTTCATGTTGCCTTTTGATAACCATATGTATACCCTCCTATCTGGAAACCCTACAAAACCATGCATCTGCCCACCGTTTCTAAATTTTATTATTTAAAAATGTTAAGTAAGTGCATTCATCCAAGATGTAACCTTTTGAGGTGTTTTTGTTTGGTTTGGTTTGGTTTGTTTTTTTTAGTTTTTTTTGTTTGTTTTTGTTTTTGCACAGCATAGTTTCCTGGAGATTCATCCAATTTGTTATGTGTATCAATAGTTCATTATTTTTATTACTGAGTAGTATTCTATGATATGTTTGTACTTCAGTGCAAATATTTTCTACCATTCTCTATAGTTTGTATTTTTATTCTTTTCACACAGGCTTTCACAGAGTAGAAGTTTTAAACTTTATTAGATCCAATGTATCAATTTTTCCTTTGTTCATGATTGGAGCATCAAGTCTAAGAACTCTTTGCCTAGCCCTAGGTCTCAAAGATTTTCTAATATATTTTTTCTAGAAGTTTTATTTGCATTTGACTATGATTCATTTTAAGTTTATTTTTGTATGTGGTGTGAGACTTCATGCAAGGTTCATTTATTTGGCCTATAGATGTCAAATTGCTGCAGCACCATTTGTTGAAAAGGTTATCCTTCCTCCATTGAATTAGTTTTGCACCTTTGTCAAAAATCAACTAAGAATATTTATGTGGGTCTATTTCTGGATCCTACATTCTGTTCCTTTGATCTATATATCCATTTCTCTGCCAAAGTCACACTGTCTTGATTGTTGTAGCTATATGGTAAAAACTTAATATCAGGTAGAGTAATTTCTCCCACTTGATTCTCCTTCACTTGGAGTCTTTTAGCTATTTTAAGGCTTGTGCCTTTCCATATAAATTTAGAAAAAGTGTATCTATGTCTACAGAAACTTGCTTGGATTTCTAAGGAATTGCATTAAACCTATCCATATGGGGACTATAAAGTGAAATTGGAGAAGGAAAGAGAAATGTTCTATCACAACAGAGCAAACACAGATGATATTATGGCATTGGCAAAAAAAAAAAAAAAACTAATAAACTAATTCAGGTGAAAAAAATTGATATGAGAAAACAGGATATCTCTTTAAACCACACATGTGGATTTGTGTGTGTGTGTGGATGTGGATGTGTGTACCCCAAAGCAGAACTGATAAGTCAGTTACAAACGATAAATGAAATTACAGCACAAAGAGTAAAATTTAAATATATAGCCATCACAGAGTATTGTTGGCATGAAACCTGTAACTCTAATACAGTAATAGAAGGTTTGGCTTTTTTATAAAAGTACTGGCTTTATGTTTTTTGTTTGTTTTTGGTGGTAGGAACAGGAAGAAGGTAGAAGGTTATCAATAAATGTATGACTGTGCAGTAATACATATATCTTGAGTTAGTGGTCTGCTAAAGCTGTCTACTTTTTTAAATACCTCTTAAGTGTACGAAGGAATACATTTTTTAAAACAGCTTTATTGAAGTATAATTGATATGCCAAAACTGCAAATATTTAATGTATATAATTTGGTGAGTTTGGACATATGCATACATTCATGAAACCATCACCACAATCAAGGTAATAGACATATTCATCACCTCCAAAGTTTCCTTGTATGCCTTTTGTGTGTGTGTGCATGGTAAGGACATTTAAAACGGAATCTGCCCTGTTCACAAATTTTTAAGTACACAATATAGTGTTATTGACTATAGACACTATGCTGTATAGCAGATCTTTAGAATTAATTCATCTTGCATAAGTGGGAGGGAGAAATGCAGAGTCACTCAATTGGTTTAAATCCATATACTTTTAAAGATAAAAGGAGAGAGGAAAGCAAGTGATTTTATTGAGTGTATTCTAAACTGCGAGGTAAGAAAGCAGGAAGGAATGTGGCTTTCCTGATCAAGACTCTGTAACTGGAACACAGGCCGTACGGAGCAGGGACCTGAGCTTCTTTCACTGGATTCCCAATGACATAAAATGTTCTTTTTTTTTTTTTTTTTAAAGATTTTATTTTTTTTATTTATTTATTTGACAGAGAGAGACACAGCGAGAGAGGGAACACAAGCAGGGGGAGTGGGAGAGGGAGAAGCAGGCTTCCCGCGGAGCAGGGAGCCCGACGTGGGACTCGATCCCAGGACCCTGGGATCATGACCTGAGCTGAAGGCAGACGCTTAACGACTGAGCCACCCAGGCGCCCCTGACATAAAATGTTCTTGACAAGTCTCGCCCAGATGGAAAGGCAGTAACAAGAGAAGTGATTTTCTAATCCCATGCTAACCAATCACAAAGAATTTGTGATTGAAGCAGTGGAAACCCTGAGCAAAGTTACCTTGTTACTTCAGAGTTTGCATTAGCCAGGGAAATATGGAAATGGTAGATTCCAAAAAGCTCAGAAAAAGACAGGTATAACTCCATGGCCTCAAATTCTATAAAAGATGACAATTTGAGAGAGTTTGAAGGCTTTCAAAAAAATGCTGTGATTATAAGCAGGAAAACATAAGAAAAATGATATAGATACACCTCAAACTCCATAAGAAATGTATATATAAAATGGACAAAACTGAGACAGAAATAAGTGCCAGGCACAGGGCCTCCCACATAAGATGTGCTCAACTCAGGTTTTGGCAAAATAATGAATGGATCTTATAAAACCAAAGATAAATGTGTAAAATTGCATATACTATAAGCCAGAAGAGTCAAAGTATACATTATCTGTTCATCTAATCATTCAGCTCAGAAATATTTATTGCACATTCGTTATGTACCAGGCACTTTCTGCTTTCAAGGATACCACAGTCCAGAGTGAGAAACTGATATGCAAACAAACACAAATCAAAATGCAGGAAAGTAAGTACAAATAGGTAATTGTTTAAAGTGCTTTGTGAACAGGCAGGATGGGGTTGTTAACTGAGCTTGGGGGAAGGAAAACTAAAAGGCTTCACCTTATAGATAACATTTGAATAATTTTGAAGAGTAGCTGAGATACAGAGTTGTAAGAGGAACTCTATATAAGTTAAAAGATTAGAAGATGCTGTTTATTTGATGCTGTTTAAAACCCAGTGGTTAAAAAAAAAAAAAAAAAAAACAGTGGCAAAATGTTAATGAGCTAGAGAAATGGCAAATACATAAACTATTGGCATAGGGCTTACAGAACTAAAGTGCACCCTTTCTGGCCAGTTCCAAAGATGTAAGTACGCTATAAAAATTTGGGGCAGCTAATGCTACAAAGGTTAAAAGAAATTTTACCTTTGATGTGATTCTTCTTTGTCTCCTAATCCCATATTTCCATCCCATTGACTCTGCTTTTATGCATCTTCCCCTACCCTAGAAATTCTCAACCAGTGGTTTTTATACTCTAGCAGCTCATTAGAATCACCAGAAAAGCTTTTATAAAAGATTTCTGCCTGGGTCCATCCCCCAGGGATTTTGATTCCATTGATCTGGGGTTGGGACCCCTGAGCTGCCCACATAGTCTTCAAAAGCTCTGTGGGAAATCTTTCTGGTTTGCCATGGTGAATGAGCATCTGACAGAAGAGGGTAAGTCACACATCAGAAAGAAAGAATTAATGTCATGGAGTTCTACACAAGCTTAGAACTTAACAACTCATATACCATCATAGGGAAAGAATTTGCCCAAGATAGCACTGTATATTGTGGCCAGGATCTTAAGAAAGTGTTGAACATGTGAATGCTACCTAGTGACTCTTGAAGACAAGTGGTTTTTATTCTAAATTCATCCTAGGTGTAATGGGGAGCCACTGAGAAGTGTTCCACAGTGCACTGATACTTTAAGGTTTATACATTACAAGAACTATTCTACCTGTATCCAAGAAAATTGATCGGAGAAAGGCAAAGATGATCCCCAGCCTTTTTTATTTGGGAAACCAGACAAACATAGATGCCACTCACTGAGAGGTAACTGGGGAAAAAAACGCAGGCTTGGCAGTAAGGGTAGATGGCAGTAAGTTCTCCTGTGGATGTATTAACTTTTGGTTACTTCCAGAGGGAAAAAATAAAACAAACAAACAAACCAGATGGGAGACATGTATTTGAGATCCATTTGCAGATAGCTAGGTTTTCAAGGCAGGAATAAATGGGTTTGCCATGGAAGGGTATGTAGTCTTCTCTTTGGGAGAAGAGAGTCTAGGACAAAATTGAAAAGAATACTAAAACTGGCAGCAAACATCCACAAAACATATTAATAGGAAACAGCTAGAGAGGTAGAAGGAAAACCAGAAGGGTGTGGCGTAACGGGTACCAAGAGAATAGAGTTCTTATAGAAGGAATGATTGAATCATAGTTTGTCAAATGTTACAACAGTTTTAATAGAGGGTAGGGCAAATTTCTGATTATAGCAGATTAAGGAGTAGATGGGAGGTAAAGTACAAAGTATGAACAACAACTACAGCTACATTTTTAAAGATATATGCAAGGTTGATTAGAAAGATTTTTCCCATTTCTTTTTTGAAACAGCATATATGCACTATAGTCCTTAACAGATTTTTTTAAGAAGAAAAAAATGTGAACACTTTAGCTCTGATGAAGAGAATCTAGACCGGAGAAACATGGTGAGAAACTAAAGGAGAGAGAAATAGTAATTACTAAGATATAGTAAGCTACTTGAAACAGAGGGAGTAACCTGAGCTTTGCTATGTGAGCACAGAAGACACTAGGCCAGCCTGTCTTCTCTGCCCCCACGTTTTGAACACCTTCCCAAACACCCCTTGCCTTGGCTCAAACTCCTCAGTTGCTGGAACTTCACTTGGGAAGCTGCTCCTTTGACTTCACCCATTTGGCTCGTGGCTACAGAAATCTTCACTCTTCCCAGCTAAAATCCACCTCCTTGCAGTTTCTGCCTATTAGTTTTAGTTCTGCTCCCCGAAGCTATGAAATACCAAAGTCTAATTCCTTTCCATATGGCAACTTTTACAGTGTTGAAGTAATAGTTATTTGATGCTGCCTGTCTTATTTAGGCAAAATATCCTCAATTACCAAACCCTTCCTCATATTTCAGAGCTTCTGAACCCTTCGCTGTCCTGCTCACTTTCCTCTGGACATGGCCGGACGTGACTCATAGTCACTGTTCCAAAACTCTGCCATTTTGTAGCTGCTTGACCTTGGAAAAATTAACTTCTTGGTGCCTTTGTTTCCTCATCAAAACATCAAAAATAATAAGTACTGGCCACTTTTATACAATAATTATGTAAAATGATTAAAACAAAAAAATCAATAAATCCTCAATAAATGGTTGCTACTATTGCTACTGCTGCTGCTGCAGCTGCTACTACTCCTACTGCTACTACTAGTACTACTAGTAGTCGTTCTGTTACTACCACTGCTGCTACTACAATTACTACTAGTAGTAGTCCTATTACTACCACTGCTGCTACTGCCATTACTAGTAGTAGTAGTACTATTACTGCCGCTGCTAGTACTATTACTACTACCACTGCTACTACTATTACTACTAGTGGGAGTACTATTGCTGCTGCTGCTGCTACTGCTACTACTATTACCAGTGCTGCTATTGCTACTACTGCTGCTGCTGCTACTACTATTACTACTACTACTATTGCTGCTACTATTACTACTGATGCTATTGCTAGTACTACTGCTGCTGCTGCTACTTTTACTACAACTGCTACTGCTGCTACTGCTCCTGCTGCAGCCGCTACTACTACTGCTGCTATTACTACTAGTAGTGGTCCTATTACTACTGCTGCTGCTAGTACTATTACTACTATCACTGCTACTACTATTACTACTAGTGGAGGTACTATTGCTACTGCTGCTGCTACTGCTACTACTATTACCAGTGCTGCTATTGCTACTACTACTGCTGCTGCTGCTACTATTACTACTACTACTATTGCTGCTGCTATTACTACTGATGCTATTGCTACTACTACTGCTGCTGCTGCTACTATTACTACTACTACTATTGCTGCTACTATTACTACTGCTGCTATTGCTAGTACTACTGCTGCTACTACTATTACTACAACTGCTACTGCTGCTACTGCAGCCACTACTACTACTGCTGCTATTACGACTAGTAGTGGTCCTATTACTACTGCTGCTGCTAGTACTATCACTACTACTACCACTGCTACTACTATTACTATCAGTAGTGGTACTATTACTACTACTGCTACTACTGTTACTAGTGCCGATATTGCTACTGCTCCTGCTACTACTATTACTACAACAACTGCTGCTACTACCACTACTATGGCCCATGAGTCACATTTTGCTTTGGTTATTGTACTTCTGTTAACAAATACTGTGCTTTTCGTGAGTCCCAACATTCTACTGGATGGAATTGAGCCTGAAGTTAGTCAGTTGTACAACTTTTATGTACTTTCTGCCATTTGTACATCACTAGTCCTAAAATTGTACGCTTATCTTTCTAACTCAAGAATATCGGGGCTTCAGTACTCCTCGGCATTCCTCTGTAATTCCCAATCTGTCCCTCAGATTCTCTGCAGTTGTTCTTTCAGACCTATTCCATTCCTTCAAACTTTTAATATTGTAAGTCTGCCTCTGGTGGGCATTTTATTAGCCCACAATATACATTTACTTTTTAACTTTCTCCTCGGAGTACAACCATTGTCAGATACATAAAGCATTTGGATCACCATTATGACAATATTTGGATATAATAGATAAGAAATAATGCTGTGCTAAGTCTGCTAGATCAAGACTTTCAATTGCTTCAGGAGCTCTAATCATTCAGATGAGAGAGAGAAAAAGAGAGGGAGAAGGGACTGAAGGAGGGAGGGAGATCTCCGGGGGAAGGAGAGAGCGGGAGAAGCATGGAGGGAGAAGAAGGAGCTTAGCTTACAATGTAGTCTTTTCCCAAGAGCAAGCAAAATATTCCACAAACAATTGCAAAGACTGTTTCCTGCCAAAATTACCTTTTTGAAGCCTGTAAAAGATAATCCATGTATCTCCCACACTTCATGCTCTCGCACATTTACGCAAAGTGCTCAAACAAGAGACTGAAGCTTTTCTTTGAGCAGAGGTCAGTGTTTCTGGTGCAGTGCCAGTTTTAATAAGATTTTCTTTTCTCTCTCTTGAGAGAAAGTATAAGGAGATGGATGCTAAGAAGTACAATGGTCTCTGCCTCAACCTGATGCCAAGAGAGGGTCCATGAAATATTTTATTTGACATTTTTAGCCTTGATTTGGCTGCCAGCTTTATTGAAAAGCTCTAATATTCTCTACAGGCTTTAGGTAGCAAATTTTGAATTTTGATCCTGTCCTGCCTTAAGGAACCTTTCCTTATAAATCTCTTTTCTAATCATATAGCAACTCTATATGTTGTTCTCTCCTTTTCTTCAGTGTGGTAATGTTGTCTGTTTGTTTGTTTGTTCGTTTCCAATGTTAGAATGCCACAACTAGATACAACCACCTTGCTAATCCATCATGACCCACTGGCATCATAGGCAGCCATTAATACATACAGTGAATCTTGCAAAGATGACCATATTTTGAAGCAGATGACAGAGCCTCAGCTTATTTCAGGAGCCTCTGTCCTTTATCTATCTCCTTCTCCAACAGCTATAAACCTTTGCAATTCCTCTCAAATCTGACCCTATATTCTTGAGCAATATATGTGCATATTTTGGTCTTTATGAACCACCACATGCCTGTTTCCTTACAAATTTTATTTTATTAATTGAATAGAGACTCCCAACCATTTATCAGTAACATATGGCAGCCCTAGTCACCAAATGATGTTTAAAAATATCTCCACAATTTTGCTACCTAGAAATCAGATTGTTTTATTTTTTTCCTTCAAATCATTACAAAGCTAGTGTATCGTAGAGACAGTCATGCAATTAGGCCCTGGTTATTAACAATTTGGGGAGGGAAATTGCCAATAGCAACATCACAGTTGAAATATTTACATTTGAGTCCCTATCCTTCTTTTTCTGCCAAATGTTGGAAGCAAATCCAATCAGAAATTTTGGCAGTGAGTAGCTGTAATATAAAACAAAGATGGAGATGCATATATTCATCATGGAGATGTGTATCCCTTTCAATTTACATTAATCTGTCTGATGAATATAGAGAGATCCATTACTGTTTTTGTTTCATTTTGTTTTTATAACTTTCACCTTGCTCTGGATAACCTGTCAGAAGACCTGGGTTGGAGTCTTCTTTCTGTCATTTGTCAGCATGTGATTGATAAACAAACAATCCTCTCTCAATCTCTCTCTCTCCCTCCCTCTCTCCATCTTGGCCTTCATTTATTCATTTGTAAAATCAGGGGCTGGATTGGAGAATCACTAAAATCCCATCAACTCTAAAATTCTGTTTCTATGAGATACTATTTTTGGATAAGCAATTAGAAAATAAATAAACAAATAAATATATAAATAACATTTTAAGTGGTCTGATAATCAAGAATACGCAACTAAAAGGATATAGGAGAATAAACTGTCTTTTTAAATCTCTGAGCAATTCAGGGAGGGGGGATTATTCTGAAAATATATGAGAAAAGGATAACTTTCTGTGTCATAATATCTTTTTGGCAAATCTAGTCAGTGGGGCTACAGTCACGTGTCAGTATTTGAGAGTCAACACATCAACCCAAAATTGGTAAAAAGCTGAGAAAAGAATAGGCATGGCTAGTGGAGGATGCCTAAGTATCTGCACCTTGACCATTTCTGTCTTTATTTTCTTAGCTATCTCTTTGTTTCTTCCTTCTTTTCTCTTCCTTTATCCCCCTTCCTTCCTTCCTCCTTTCTTCCTTTCCTTCCTTCTTTGTTCCTTCCTTTATTCATTCTTTCTTTCCTTCCCTTCCGTTTCCTTGCTTTTTCTTATTTCATTTATCCAACATATATTCACTGAACAAATATTTATTAAATAGTACAATGTAACTTAAACTCCTCTAGGAACTGGAGCTATACCCCTGAATAAGAAATATTAAAAAAAAAAATCCTAGATTTTGTAGAACTTACATTTAAGTAGGTAAATACAAAATAATAATTAAGAACATACTTAAATACACAGTTCAATTCAAGTATATATAATACTTGAAGAAGAAGAAGTGGGATAAAGAGATAAGAACTGACTAGGAGAGGAGCGCTTGGGTGGCTCAGTCATTAGGTGTCTGCCTTCGGCTCAGGTCAGGATCCCAGGGTCCTGGGATCCAGCCCCACATCAGTCTCCCTGCTCCACATGAAGCCTGCTTCTCCCTCTCCCACTCCCCCTGCTTGTGTTCCTGCTCTCACTGTGTCTCTCTCTGTCAAATAAATAAAATCTTAAAAAAAAAAAAAAAAAAACTGACTGGGAGAAAGGCTATTTAAATAGACACAGAAGAGGTTTCTCCAAAGACGTGACTTTGAGTAGAGACATATATGAAGTGAGGGAGAGAACTGCATTAAGATTTCTGGAAGGAGTTGAAGTTTTGTCAACTTAGTGACTAAAATCTTTGTTTCCATTATATTTTCTAACTGGTTTTTGTTAGAAAAGACTTAGGATAACTTACCAAGCGTACACTTTCAAAGTACATTTAAATGCATGTAGGGGCGCCTGGGTGGCTCAGTTGGTTAAGCATCGGCCTTTGGCTCAGGTCATGATCCTAGGGTCCTGGGATCAGCCCTGCATCTGGCTCTTTGCTCAGTGGGGAGCCTGCTTCTCCCTCTCCCTCTGCCCCTCCGCTGCTATGCTCACTCTCTCTCTCTCTCTCAAATAAATAAATAAGATCTTTAAAAAAATGCATGTAGACTGGGGGATTTAACAAAAATAGAGTACTTTTAGGAATAAAAGTATTATTATGGCAACATTCCTGGTTCCAAGAGACACAAAAGAAATAACCTATCCACTTGGGTTCCAGGATCTTCCCTGCCCACTGTCTCACACAGGTGGTGACTTAGCATTGGGTAAAGGTGTGGAGAAGCTCTTTCTCTGTCCACTTGTATACCTCAGGGTGCCATGTGGTTCTTTGAGATCCTCAAAATATTGCTTGATATTCTATTATATTGTGATTCATGAGGCATTTGGGGATAGGATACCTTGTGATAAGCTCCAAACCTCTAATCTAAATCCTAAGAGTGGCTAGGGCCTCCATAATTCCTTAGGGACAATCTTCAAAGTGCTATCATTCTTAGAGCTGTGACAGTGAGAAAAGATTTTGGGACTGAGCCTTGCAGAGAGATCAATGACCAACTCGCCATCTCAGAAATGGGTGGTTGGTTACAAAGGGGTCCTGATAAAAGAATGTGAGTGCATACAAAATTTATTCTAAATTTAGAATTCAAGCATGTTTTATTTATGATGTGAATTATAATCTAGTTTTATGACACTGGCTTTATTTTAGGTTGATACAAGAAATAGCCACATGAAGAGTCTGCCTCTTCTGTAAAACAGTTACTGTAGATATCTATTATGCTTTTCAATGTTGCTTGTTACAGCGATAATTTTCTCTTACTTGGAGTTAGGATGGTGTAGATGATGAAATGTAAAATAGTAGAAAATAAAATTAGGTAGAAATCCCAACTCTACCACTTAAAAATTGAATGAACTTGAGAAAGTAGTTAAACTCTACTGACCTCAAATCCTTCTGCAAAATAGGGAACATAATAACCTAAAATGAGGATTAAATGAGATGTTATCTATAATGGACCAGGCATAATGCTTGACATACAAAATAAAGCTCTTACTATCCATTACTTTTTTTCTCATCTTTTAGTGTTTTTTTGAGGAGTAATTCATTCAGGTACCTTGGGTACTGATTAGCATTTTTCTTTCTAGAAATGGATTAGGGCTTTGAAATAATACAGATTAATAATTATAATAACAAAATGTGGTCATGTAGAATACTGACTAAGGCCAAAGGAATTAGAGGGACCCCACAGACCTGGGTTCAAATCTAGGTTCTGTCTTTAATTAGTTTTGTGATTTGCTGGCTTATCCCAGCAAATCCCAGCTGGCTTATTTATATACTTCTTTTCATCTGCCTACTCAACATTGGATTACTGCAGGACATAGTTACTGGATCTAAACTTTTGTCTATTTATTCTCATTAACTTGACAATAACCAATAATACGGCTTTAAATAAAACTTCCAAGTTTATACCTTCAGTCCAGACTGCAGATTTATATGTCCAACTGGCTACTGGACATTTCTACTTGGCTGTCTAATAGGAATTTAAACTCGTCTTGTTCAAAACCAGTTTCATGGTTTTCCCTGAAAAAGGCTCCTCCTAAGTTTTCTTCATTTCAATTAATGGCAACTCCTATCCCTCCAGTTGCTCAGGTCGGAAACTTTATAGTCAGCCTTACCTCTGTCTTTTATACTCTTCACCCAATAAACCAAAAATCCTGACAGTTCTCCTTTCAAAATGTATCTAGCATCATACTACTTCTTACTACCTTTCCTTGCTGCTCCCACCTTGGATTACTGCATCTCTCATTACATTGTTAACACAGTCTTCACCCTGGCCTTTCTGCCTCCTCACCTGTTCCTCATCAATCTATTCTTACCTTCCAGAGTGATCTTTTTTAAAATTAAAGTTGAATCAAGTCACTCAACTATTCAATACCTCCCATATCTTGTTTCTTTAAGAGCAAAAACTCAGATCATTACAATGACCTACAAAGTCTCAAATGATGCCATCTCCTCTATTTGACCTAATCTTTTTCTTATCTCCCTTTTGTTCACTCTACTCCAAATACCTTGGCTATTGATTCAAGATGTCAGGTATGTTTCTCCCCGTAGGGCCTTTGTACTTGCTGTTCTCTACCCCTGGGATGCTTTTTCCTCAAATGACAACATATAGCACATTTTTACCCCTTCAGGTTTTTGCTTAAATGTCAATGAAGTCTCTTTGAGTTCCCTATCAAAAATTGATCTCTGCTTCCATTATCCTATGTCCCCATTACCTGCTTTATTTTTTTCCAAAGCATTTCTTACTATCCAATATATTATTATTTATTTTTTATTGCCTCTTGCCTATTAAAATGTAAGCTCAATGGGGTCAGGGATTTTTGTATCTTTCATTCACTATTATTTCCAAGGCTTGGTAGAACCAATATTTGTTGAATGGATTCATGAGCATCCCTATTAGGTTTTTGTTAAAAGTTAGTATGTTAAATGTTCAGTACAGTACTTTGTACATAGTAAATACTGAATAAATCATGGCTATAATTATTATTTAAGAACCAAATGAATCAGTACATTTTTTTTTTTTTTTTTTGATACTGAACAATTGGACCAGTCCTAATAGACTATTCATATCAGGAGTTTCAATTCCCCCAAGTTAAGACTCTAATGCCATTTTTATTTTTAATTGTGTTAAAACATTTCATTGATCAAAAATAACTTTGTAAGACCAGAAAAAGTAAGCCTTCAGGAATAAAAAAAAAAAAAAATACCACTTTGTCTCCAGGGTTTATATAAATGCACCAAAAAAAAAACAAAAGCAAAAAACTATGTACACCTTGGTCACCATTGCTAGGGAGTTAACTTTCATTAGCCTAAAGGTTGTTAATGCAGTTTTTATCACTGAAGAGATTAACATAAAATTGCTGAGAGTCTGCCAACAGGGTGAATGTTCCCAGAGAGATGGCAAGAGCAACAAGGAAAGATATTTAAGTCGTCAACATTTCTTATTATTTCTTAGTAAAAACATTAAATAGGTGGATCAACATTTGGCAGATTTACAATTCACTCCAGAAATTAGTTTGTAAAAATCATACAGCTTCAAAAAGTCTAGTTCAAAAAGTGGTGCCTTGCCCAACATCCATACACATCATGAAATGAATGAGAATCTAACCACCACAGGTGACTCTTACATTTGCAGATGGAAACCTATGAACTTCAGCAAGTTGGGAATATATGTTAAAAAATTATTCATTATTTATCTAAAATTCAAATTTTACAGGGTGTGCTATATTTTATCTGACAATCCTATTCATGGGAAAAATACGTTGTCCAGAAATTCTGTTTAACTATTGTGCTGACTGGTCTCTCTGAACTCATGACCACCAACTTCAAAAGGACTGCCTGTAATCCTACTACCTCTGCCTGCAATTTTTCCACTCTCCTAGATGACCATGTCCTAAATTTCTTCTCTCCTTAATTCTGCAACAACTCTACTACTGTCTTTTCTCTTTGCAGGTAATCTTGCTTCTCCTTTCATAGAAAAATAGAAGTGACTGGAAAAAATCTTTCATAAACTCTCTTCACATATATTTACTATTTTATATCTATGGCCATGGACTCTGTCTTCTTTCTGTCTCTGTCCTGTATAAGGTCACCCTCCTTTTATGCACTAGATCCCATTCTGCCTCTAAGGGGTATTTCTCCCATAATTGTTGTCTGTCCCTCTTCCCAAATCAACTTTCTCTTCTCTAATGAATTACTTCCATCATCAATCAATCATATAATAATATTTTCATCCAAAAAGGAAGAAAAGAAGGAAGAAAGGAAGAAAATTAAAGAGGGAGGGAAGGGGAAGAGTAGAAGAGAGAGGGAAGGGTATCAAAGGGAGGGGGGAGGAAGGAGAGAGGAAAACACTTCCTTTGACCTCATACCTTCCTTTCTCTATGATCTCATTTCTTTGCTTCCTCCTTTACAGAAATGCTGCTTAAAAGATTTACCTATACTTACTGCTCCCAATTTATTCCATCTTCTCTCTTGTCTTGAACCCACTCCAATCAGGATTTTAAGCCTTCTCCCCTACTGAAACTGCTCCTGTCTAGTTCAGCAATAATTCCACCTAGCTGAATCCAGTGGCAAATTCTCAGTACTCACCTTATTCTCTGTATTCATTTCCTAGGGCTGTCAACAAAGCATCACAAACTACATGGCCTAAAACAACACAAATGTATTATCTCATAACTCTGAATGCTATAAATACACAATCAAGGTGTTGTTGGCAGGGCCAGGGTCCCTCTGAAAACTGTAGGGAAATCTTTTCTTGTCTCTTGCCAGCTTCTGGTGCTTTCTTAGCAATATTTGTCATTCCTTGGCTTGCAGGTACAAAATTCCAATCTCTGTCTTTATCATTACATAGTGTTCTTTCTGTATGTCTCTGTCTTCACATGGTTATCTTATTATAAAGACCCCAGTCATATTGAATTAGGGGCCCACCATGCTCCACTATTGTTTCATCTTAACTAATTGCATATGTAAAGACCCTATTTCTGAATAAGGTTACATTCTGAAGTATGGGGAGTTAGGACTTCAACATATCCTTTTCGGGGAACACATGATATCTTCATTTGAATGTTGGATAGCCATCTCAAACTTAGCATATCCAAATCCAAACACCTGATCAAGTCCCCCAAATGTTCTGCATGCACAGCCTTCCAGGTCTCAACAATGACTATGTCACCCTTCTAATTGTTCAGATACAAAAACCTGCGGAGTAATCATTTCTTCTTTTCTCTCTTCACCCCACATCAGATCTATCAGAAAATCTTGTCAGCTCATTACTTCTCATTAGCTCCACTACTACCTCTCTGGTCCAAGCCCACAGTATATCTTCCCTACACCATTACAGTAGCCTCTGACAGACTTCCATATATCCAGTTCTACCTTACCATGATCTATTCTCAACACAGATACCAGAACCATCCTATGAAAAAGCCAGATTATGTTATTTCTCAGCTTAAAACCCTCTAATTACCCCCGTTTGTTTGAGAGTAATTGACAAAATCCTTACAATGGCTTAAAAGTACCCTCCCCACCTCTTCATCCCCCATCCTCCCATGGCCATCCCAAACCAATATGCGATTTTTCTTACATGCCTCAGAATTTATTTTTCCGATTTTAGGGGACTTTTCTCCTCCAAATTTGTCCCAGATACCTTCATGGCTCTCTCTCTTTCTCTTATCTCTCTAGGTCCCTGCAAATATATCCACTTAGCAGTGAGACATTCTCTGCTATTGTTGTTTTTAATGAAAACAATCCTGCCCAGTACCCCTATCACTCCTCTCCTGCTTTATTGTTTTCATAGTAGCCCTAATACCATCTGAAACACTACAAATTAATAAAACCATCTCTCTGATTTTCTGTCTCTCTGGTTATTGCTTTTCTCTCTATTAGAAACTAAGTTCTAAGAAGACAGAGATTTTTGTCTGTTTTTGTTTGTTTGTTTCCACAACTAGAGTTGAAAGAAGGAATCATGAATCAATCTAGAGAAAACTGTCAAAAATTAAACAGAGTTCAATCTGTATACCAAGTTCAACATCTTATGATCAGTGAATTATTTAAGTAGGCAAAAAATAAAAAGTTGTAATCTAGAAACCAGAAAGCTATCTATATTTATGTAGTCTTATATAAAAATTAAGAATCATTATACAATATAAATTAAACATAGCTTTCTTTTTTAAAATTATCATTAGTCTCCAAAGAATCTAGTCTGGTTGGACAAAGACCCCTATTACTTATAGATTCTTTCTTCTGTCACCTTAAGAAGTGACATTTTTTGCTGGTCAATCTTTTGTTCCTCTTAATAGAAGATTAGAACTTGTGTAGTCACTTCAAAATACAAATTCAGCCTATACCTCTTCTGCAAAATGTCTTTGGTATTAATTTTATATTTTATATTAATTTTTTATCATACACAAAAGGTTAATCTTTTATACAAAAGGTTAATCTTTATTCTCTGTCCTGTTGAATACTTATCAGAAGTTTAATCTCTCCCAGACACTTTTCTTTGAATATTTATAGGGTTGACATTGAGTAATAAAATGAAATCCCATGATATTCTTGCCCTGTTATACCTCAGATAGTTAAAAAAAAAAAAAAAAAAGGTCAATCAGCTTTATAGCACTAACCAAGTCATACATTTGAACATAGTTCAAGGACCCTAAATTTACCAACCATAAAGGAATAATTTTAGGGAATGTTTGGAGGTTGATAGGTAACTAGTGAAGTTCTTCATGGATATTGGCTTCATCTCTGCGCAGAGAGGAGCAGCTTTTAACCTCTGATCTAGCTGTGAAGTCAGGTAAGGCTGGGCTGGTAGTTCTGAGCCTTTGGGAAACCACAGGTGCAGGCTGGTCATGTTTGGTGCCATGACTACGACAGGTCTAGAATCTGGGAGCATGACTCTTAACTGAGTAGAATCATCTAGGCATGTTCTGTCTCTCTTGACTCCTCCTGGTAGGGGGCAGAGTGTAGCAAAAAATGAAGACACTGCTGTTACTAGTAAGAAAAATCCTATGGAAAAAATATCACCCATGCTTTCTTTGGGAAATGCTCATTTGAATAGCCCTTTTCAGGGCTCTTTAACAATATTATCCAATTTTGTGCTCACAACACCTGAAGAGATTAAAGAGAGAGAGAGAGAAACTCAGGGCCTCCTTCAAACTAGGTTAGAGGATAGACACCTCTATTTTGTAAGAAATCTCCCAGTGATTCTAGTACACAACGAGGACTAAGAATTATGTGAGAAAGATTGACTGTGCCAATGTTGTAACCAATTTACAGGCAAGGAAAGAGAAGTTAAGTAACCTTTCCAAGGTCACACTACCAACATAAGATCTTTTCTTCCCATTATATCATGGTGCCCTCTGCAAAATCCCCAATCTCCCCTGTCACACATAACTTTTTGATCTTTTCAGCTAATGCAATATATTTGAAATCACAGGAAACAAACAAAGTTGGAGTAAAGTGGAGTAGAAATGTTTCATAGAAAATAATCAATCATTATGTTATAGTCTACTCAACTTTCCCAGACTAATGAGTATTGGAAAGCTGCCCATAACTTCAGGGTGTGAAACTGAGGCAAAGAATTCAAGTAAACACTTCTACTACCGTTGCTACTACTACGACTACAACTAGGACTATTGCTACTGGTACTGCTGCTGCTACCACCACTAATGACAACAACACCAAATACAACAATACTTTTGATATTTCACACATTAAAACCCTGTTTATGTTATAATTTTAATAACAATTCCTACAAATGCAAAAGCTACACAACTTTATCCTCATCTCTTTTTAATCTACTTTTTTGATTTTCAGATACTTTGTACACAGGCTTAGCTTTCTACTGAGTAAACATCTGGAACCTTTACTCAACAATGATTTGGAAAAGTTAACTGCCAGATTCTTATAAACTCTAATTTCCCTGACCTAACTATTTTAATGCCAGCATAGGCCAGTAATGCCACCTTTGTCCAGAGCAACCTTAAAGGCCTGATGTTTTAGAAGTATAAAAGACCCCCTACTATGGAGAGATGGTAATCACAGAGACTCTGACCAGCAACGTCTTTAAACAACAGTAACTTCTACCCTTTTTCATAAAACATTTTTTTTTTTTTTTGGTTAACAAAGTTTCTCTCACTTCAACTGTAGCTGAGCACACACATTCTAAAAGATGATATTTTTGTCACATATGGTAATTCAAGGTCCCAGTCTGAATGATTTATAAGTACCTTGTGAATTGCTTGAGCTGATGGGGAAGACTAGACAATAGGAAAGGCATCTTCCTAACATAAATTACTAAGTTGTAGTATCTTAGATTTCTAGAACTAGCAACGATAGATGTAATCTAATCCAAATCCAACATATTATAGGTAAGGATGTTGGTGACATCTTGGGTCCAGACAGTGAATTTTGGACAAAGCAGAGCAGAAATCAAGTCTGTATGCTCTAATTTCCATGTCTGAGAAACCAAATATCCACTTTGGAGTATTATAACCTCTAAGCTTATCCAAATCTATCTTTTCCTTCAAGGTTCAGTTTATCTCCTACTGCCCAGTATCATAGAATCAGGAATAAAAAGGATGCTAAGATCATCCTGTCCAAATAGGCTCTGAATCTTCTCTATCATGTTCCCCACCACAGGGTCATTGTACATACAGTACATCTAGTGACAAAGAATATTATTCCTAATGAAACAATCTTTTCTATCTTTGGATACTCTGAACTAAGTAACTTATAATATTTAGCCAAAATATTTTTGCTAAAGCAACTGTTCAATGATTAAATCGCTTTCGTCATAGAACTTTCCCCCACATATCTGAAGATAGGTATGAGTACCCCTTCCATTTCTCCAGAATAATAATTCCCCACCCTTTAAAAATTCTTCATGCCATGCCATGCCATCCTAACTGCTCTCCTTTGAATACCATCTAGTTTTGAATTATGTCTTAAAATGTGGCATTCAGAAGTGAACATATTATTTTAAACACTTCTAAGAACAGTAGAATTTTCCTTCCCTTATTCTATTAATTCTCTATTAATAAAGCCTGTGAATTCTCAATGAGGGTTAATATTGCCCATAAGAGGGTAAAAATCAGTTCTTGTGAAAAAAATATTACTCTTCTATGTAAATAGCACAGACATAGATAAAGTACATAAAGAGATATACAATGTATCTGTGTCATTAAAATTTCATAGGGTAATTATCAGGAGAAAAACAATTCTAAAAAAACTCCTTAGAGGGACAACAATGAAAAAAGGTTGAGAAACTGTGATATAGCCTAAGATTACATTACCTGTTTTATAATGCCATCATACTATTAACTCTTATGGATGTTTTAGCCAAATAAAATCCTTACAACTGTTTCACTTGCTAAAAGGTGTCTCTTATTTGTGGTTTCCAGTTTGGTTGGTTGGTTGGCTGATTGGCTGATTGGTTGATTTTGGTTTTTAGGGAGTGGCAGATTTTGTTTTGTTTTGCTACTATGAAACCACAAGCTTAAATCTACTCCTGATAAAACTGTCTTTGTTTTGTCTGTTCCTGCCTGTCCAGAAATTTTGGGACCTAATTTAGCCTTCTAATACATTCATTATTCTTCCAAGCTCTGATTATTTGCAAATCTTATCTCCTATCATCCAGATTACTCATGCCAGTAATTTGCAGAAACAATGTTGAAAAGAGCAGGGCTGAGAATATTGTCCTGCACACACCTTCTCCATTTTGTGTTAACATATTAATCACTGGGCTTTGACTAACACTTATTCATCATTTATTAATGTGACTAGCTGTACATTTCCATGCATAAAATCTATAGTTTTCTCTTTTGCTCTTTGTACACTATAAGAAACCTTGTCAGATGTATCATAGAAATCCAAATATCTGGCTCTATAGTATTTTCTAAAAGTTTAGCAACCCAAGCAAAAAATAAAATAAGAAGTAAAATTGAGTGTTTTGTTTTTCTTTAATAAACCTGTGCTGCCTCACTATGATTATTTTTTCATTTTCTCTATACTTTTTTTAAAAACCCTCTTTTTAATAATCTATAAAGTCATCTCTATGTAAAAGGGCTTAAATATTCTATTGATTATGTTTTTTCTTATAACAGTATTTGTCAGTTATAGTCAGTAGACTCTTGCTCTGCTCCCTTATATTTCCATGGATATATGTCTAACATTTCCAAAAAGATGATAAATGCTTAGGGCTGAAACCTATATTCCCCATAGTTGCTCAACAAAGTATCGTAGAAGATAATAAAAAATATACTGTTTGACTGATTAATTAATATCAGTTTCTACTTACTATCAAATCAGATCAGTGAAAGAATCATAAATCATACTCACACTTTAGACCAGGTTTATGGATGGTTTTAAAGGCTTATGCTAATAAAAGTGTACAAAACAGATGAACATAGGGGGAAAAGAGAGAGAGGCAAACCATAAAAGAGACTGTTAATGATAGAGAACAAACTGAGGGTTACTGGAGGAGAGGTGGGCAGGGATGGGCCAAACGGATGATGGGTATTAAGGAGGGCATTTGTTGCGTTGAGCACTAGGTGTTGTATATGTAAGTGATGAATCACTAAATTCTACTCTTGAAACTAATATTACACTGTATGTTAACTAACTGGAATTTAAATAAAAACTTGAAACAATAAAAAATATTAAAAAGTATATAAAGAGTTTCCTCCTGTATTCAACTCTCAGTTTACTAATTTCTCACTAAAAAGTTCTCATTGAGATATAGGGAAATTAAAAACTGACAATGGAAAAGGTAAAAGGAACTATATAGGTTACATATGCAAAAAATACAGAATGTATCTTTAGGATAGGGAGCCTCCTTATATTTTCACAAATGAAAATCACTTAAAAAGAGACATATCAGGATGGGCTCCTAAAATTTTTTTCTAACTAAAATTGACCATATATGTATAATTTATTTAAATTATCATGTAGCTCTGTGGGTGAGGTTCTCAAATTAGACATTTTGACTACATTGAAAACACAATGACTGCTTAGTTGAAAACTGACTTACTGAATTATCTAAATGAGCCATTTGCTTGCCATTTGATGGTGGTGCATTTTTATGTCTTAGACATTGTATATATTCTCCATGTGTATATTCTGATATTCTAAATCTGCAATGCAATTCAATTATTTGAAAGAAGATATTAAATGATCAGGGTGGAGGTCTCTAAAGATAGTGACATAAGAAGCTCCTGAACCCCTCTCCTTCCATGGGCATACTGAATAAATAGCTACACAAAGAGCAATTCCCTCTGAAGGAAATCTAGGAACTAGCTGAGTGACTCCTACACATTGGGTGAACAAGAAAATATTCACATCAGAACAGGTAGGAAAAACTGAGACACACTCTCACCCTAAACCCCACCCCCAGCACAGCACCATACAATTAGGAGGAAATCCTCAACTCCCAGCTTCTCCCTCAGGAGTGAAGGGTTTGGACCCCATATCTAGTGTCTCAATTTTTAAGACTCCCAACTAAGGGACAGGTCCCTAAACACCTAGTTTTGAAAGCCAGCAGGGTTTGTGTCCACAAGACCCATAAGACTATAACAAAAAGCAACTGTTTGGGCATGAGCATTCCTGTGGCTGTCATCCCAGGGCTCAGCACAGAGGGAGTAGGCAAAAAAAATGCTCATCTCTCATTCTTTCCCTGAAAGGAGTCTATTTGTATACTGCAAAAGATGCTGCCTGAGGGTCAGAGATCTAAATTAGTATGCATCTGGGGATTGACTGTGATCCTTTCTGCAGATCAGGGAAGCCTGTGGACACCTCCTCTGCCCTCTCCCTTCTGCCTACCTCCAGTCACCAGTATCACCCTAGAAAGAGTTTATACACATGTCTGTACCCCAGCTTTTGTGGACAGGTCCCTACATCACCGGGCTCTGACAGCCAATGAGGCTTACATTCAGGAGTTCCACAGGACTGTAGAAAATAAACAAGAAGTTCTTTTTTTTTTTTTTTAAAGATTTTATTTATTTATTTGAGAGAGAATGAGAGAGAGCACATGAGAGGGGGGAGGGTCAGAGGGAGAAGCAGACTCCCTGCTGAGCAGGGAGCCCGATGTGGGACTCGATCCAGGGACTCCAGGATCATGACCAGAGCCGAAGGCAGTCACTTAACCAACTGAGCCACCTAGGCGCCCAACAAGAAGTTCTTAATGGACTCAGAAGCACCCTTCCCACCTCCACCTAAGTCATGGCTATATACCCAGGGCCCAGGGCCCAGTATAAAGGGAGTAAACAATGCCTCCCAGTTTCTCCCTGGAAAGGATTTAACAACATACCTTCCCTGCTGCTTCCTGAGGTTTCAGCTTCCAACTGGCCTCTATATAAGTGTTGACTGTAATATTCCCCTTAGGGGAGTTGGCATACCCTTAACTACTGGTATCTACTAAGAACAAGGAAGACAGCTTAGACAATCATAAAGGATTTAGAGAAAACCAGGAGCATGGGCCAGGCTGACAGACAAAGTTCATCTCCTATGGGAGACCACTCCATCAAGATCTACAGAAACCAACACAGAGAGTCAAGGAAAATAAATAAACAAAAAAATACATCCCAAACAAATGAACATAATAAAATTCCAGAAACAGATCTTAATATAACAAAGATAAGTAATTTACCTGATAGAAAGTTCAAAATAAGGATCATAACAAAGATCACTGAAGTCAGTAGAATATTCCATGAACAAAATGAGAATTTCAACAAAGAGATAGAAAATATAAGAAAGTACCAAACAGAAAGCACAGAGCTAAATAACACAATAACAGAACTGAGTAATTCAATAGAGGGGCTCAACAGTAGACTATATGAAGTGGAAAAGAGTATCAGAGAACTACAAGACAGGGAAGTAGAATTCATCTAACTAAAGAAGCACAAAAGAAAAGAGTATCTATAAAAGTAAAGACAGCTTAGGGGACCTGTGGGAAACCATAAAACAGATCAATGTATGCATTATAAGAGTTTCAGAAAGAGAAGAGAGAGAAAAAGGGGGCAGACAGTTTATTCAAAGAAATAATGGTGGCAAACCTCCCTACCCTGGGGAAAGAAACAGACATGCAGATCCAGGAAACACAGACTGTTTCAAAAAAGATGACCCACACTGAGACACATTATAATTAAGCTGGTCTCATTAAGAAAAAATACAGATCTCAAATAAACAACCTAACTATATGCCTCAGGAAATTAGAAAAAAAAAATTAGAACAAAAAGCCCGAAGTTACAAGAAGGAAGGGAATAATAAAGATCAGAGTGGAAACAGATGAAATATAGGAAAATAAAAGGAAAAAAGAAAAAATCATGAACTAAGAGCTGGTTTTTTGAAAAGATTAAACATAAAATAGAGAAACCCTTAGCTAGACTTAGCAAGTAAAAAAAGAGAGTGGACGCAAATACATAAAATTAGAAGTGGAAGAGGAGATATTATAACTGATATCAGAAAAATATGAGGATCATAAGAGATTCCTATGAACAACTATATACCAACAAATTGGATAACCTAGAAGAAATGGATAAATTCCTAGAAATGTACAACCTAACAAGACTGAATCATGAAGAATAGATAATCTGAACATACCAATAATGAGTAGGGAGATGGAATCAGTAATCAAAACCTTCCAACAAAGAAAATCCCAGGACCAATGAATCATTGGTGAATTTTACCAAACATACCATGAAGAACTAATACCAATCCTTCTCAACCTTTCCTAAAAAAATAAAAAAAAAAAAAAAAATAGAAGAGGGAACATTTACAAATTAATTTTACAAGGCCAGCTGATACCAAATACTGATATTCTGAGCTGATACTTTGAAACCAAAACCAAACAAGGATATTACAAGAAAAAAAAAAAAAAAAGGCCAATAACTCTGATAAACATAGATGTAAAAATTCTTAACATATTATTAACAAATTGAATTAAACAATAAATTAAATTATTCATAAACCTCAATCAAGTGGGATTTATTCTAGGGATGTAAGGATGTTTTAACTTTCACAAATCAATCAAAATTATACACTATATTAACAAAATAAAGGATAAATATCATATGATCATCTCAATAGATGCAGAAAAAAAATGTGGAAAAATTCAAGATCCTTTCATGATAAAACTTTCAACAAACTTGGTATAGAAGGAATGTACCTCAACATAATGAAGACCATGTATGATAAACCCATAGTAAACATCATATGCAATGGTAAAAAGTTGAAATCTTTCCTCTAATATTGGCCAGAGATGCTCATTCTGGCCACTTTTATTGAACATTCAAACCCTAGACACAACAATTAGGCAAGAAAAAAAAAATGAGTGAAAGACATCCAAATTGGAAAGGAAGAAGTAAAACTGTTGCTATTTGCAGATGACATGATACTATATTAAATAAACCCTAAAGACTTCACCAAAAAAACTACTAAAATTGATAAATGAATTCAGTAGTCACAGGATACAAAATTAACATACAGAAATTGGTTGCACTTCTATGCACTATCAGAAAGAGAAATTAAGAAAATAATCCCATTTATAATTGCATCAAAAAGAATAAAATACCCAGGAATAAATTTAACCAAGGAGGTAAAAGACCAGTACTCTGAAAACTATAAGACATTGAAAAAAGAAACTGAAGACAACACAAAAAATGGAAAGATAGTCCATGCTCATGGGTTGGAAGAATTACTGTTGTTAAACTGTCCATGTGACCCAAAGCAATCCACAGATGTATTGCAATCCTTATCAAAATAGCAATAACATTTTTTAAAGTAGTAGAGCACGGAATCCTAAAATTTATATGGAACTACAAAAAATCTCAAATAGCCAAAGCAATCTTGAGAAAGAAGAACAAAGCTGGAGGTAACATATTAGCTGATTTCAAACTATACTACAAAGCTATAGTAATCAAAAAAGTATGGTACTGACATGAAAACAGATGGATAGGTCAATGGAATAGAATAGAGAGCCCAGGAAAAAACCCACACATATATGGTAACTTAATCTATTACACAGGTGGCAAGAATATACAATAGGGAGATGACAGTCCTTTCAATAAATGGTGTTGGAAAAACTGGACAGCTACATGCAAAAGAATGAAACTGGACCACTATTTTATACCATATACAAAAATAAATTCAAAATGGATTAAAGACTTGATTGTAACACCTGAAACCATAAAACTCATAGAAGAAAAAAAGGCAGTAAGCTCTTTCACATTGGTCTTAGCAATATCTTTTTTTTTTTTTGAGCCAAAATCCTCAGGCAAGGGCAACACAAGCTAAAATAAACAAATGGGATTAAATAAAAAAAAAAAAAAAAAAGCTTTTCCACAGAGAAGGGAACTATCAACAAAACAAAAAGGCAACCTATTGAATGGGAGAATATATTTGCAAATCATACATCCAATAAGGGGTTAATATCTAAAATATATAAAGAACTAGGGGCACTTGGGTGTCTCAGTCAGTTAAGCATCCAACTCCTGATTTTGACTCAGATCATGATCTCAAGGTCATGAGATGGAGCCCTACACTGGGCTCTGTGCTGGGGTTGGAACCTACTTAAGATTCTCTCTCTCCCTCTCCTTCTGCCCCTCCCTACTGCTCACATTATTTCTTAAAAAAAAAAAATTAAAAATAATAAATAAATTAAATTAAATATATAAAGAACTTAGACAACTTAAAATCAAAAAAAAGAAACAAAAAAACATGACATTATTAAAAATCAGCAGAGGACTTGAGTAGACATTTTTTCCAAAGAAGACTTAGAGATGGCCAACAGGCACATGGAAAGATGCTCTCCATCACTAATTGTCAGGAAAACACAAATCAAAAACACCTCACCTCTGTCAGATCATCTATTATCAAAAAGACAAAAAAAAAAAAAGTGTTAGCATGTTGAAAAAGATAACCCTCTGTTATCTGTTACACTGTTGGTGGGAATATAAATTGGTGCAACCACTATGGAAAATAGTATAGAGGTTCCTCAAAAATTAAAAATAGAACTACTATATGATTCAGCAATTCCGTTTCTAGGTATATATCCAGAGAAAATGAAAGCACCAATCTGGAGAGATACATGTACCACTGTGTTCACTGCAACATTATTTGTAATAGCCAAGATATGGAAGCAACCTAGGTGTCCATCAATAGATGAATGAATAAATAAGATGTGGTAGATATATACAATGGGATATTACTCAGTCATAAAAAAAAAAAGAATAAAATCTTCCCATTTGCAAATGGATGAACCTAGAGGGTATTACGCTGAATGAAATAAAACAGAGAAAGACAAATACCATATAATTTCACATACATCTGGAATCTAAAAAACAAAACAATGGAACAAACAGAACAAAACAGAAACAGACTCATAGTTACAGGAAACAAACTGTTGATTACCAAAAGAAGGAAAAACTGAGGGAGAAATATGTGATGGGGAATAAGAGACACAAACATCCAGTTATAAAATAAATGTAATGTATGACATAGGGAATAGAAATAATATTGTAATAACTTTGGTGACAGATGATAACTAGACTCATTGTGCAGATCACTTCATAATGTATAAAAATATCTAATTGTTACAGGATTTCTTTCCCTTTGTTGCCCATGGTTCTTGGTCATGATGCTTCAAAGAATGAAAAGGTAGACCAGATGAAGAGTGGTGGGCAGCAAAGCAAAGTTTATTGAGCGATAGTTCAAAGTTCCTGGAGAGGGAGGGGACCCAAGAAGGCTGCCACCAGGGTTTCTAAGTCAAGGGGTTTTTATGGGCTTGTTGGTGGGCTGCTTTAATCTAATTAACCCTCCATGTGCCTGTCATCCAATCAGGTTTTTGCCACCTATCTATCACATGGGAAAGGGTGGAGGGGTCCTTCCAGGGTGGTATAAAGTCCTTCTAAGAGTGGTTTCCTCTTAGCATGGGGGCCCATTGTCTCTACCTACCTTTCTTCTGACTATCCTTCGTTATAATCACTATGATGTACACCTGAAACTAATAAAATATTGCACGTCAATTATTCCTAAATAAAAAAGAGACTATTATGGGGTGCCTGGGTGGCTCAGTCGGTAGGCATCTGCCTTCGGCTCAGTCATGATCCCGGGGTCCTGGGATTGAGCCCTGCATCGGGCTCCCTGCTTTGTGGGAGGCTTGCTTCTCCCTCTCCCACTCCCCCCTGCTTGTATTCCCTCTCTCGCTGTGTCTCTCTCTGTCAAATAAATAAATGAAGTCGTAAAAAAAAGAGAGAGAGAGAGAGACTATTATATAAGTAGGAAAAAAATAATCCTGTCTACATATCATTTAAAAATACTTAGGAATAAACATAACCCAGGAGGTAAAAGATCTATACACTGAAAATTATAAGACATTAAAGAAAGAAACTGAAGAAGACACAAATAAATGGAAAGATATTAATATTTCTCAAAGACCTATACTACCCAAAGCAATCTGAAGATTCAATGCAATCCCTATCAAAAGTCCAATGGGATTTTTGATGGAAACAGAAAAAAAAAATCCTAAATTTTGTGGGAACTGCAAAGAAACCCTGAATAGCCAAAGCAATCTTGAGAAAGAACAAAGCTGGACACATCACACTTCCTGATATCAAACTATATTACAAAGCTACACAACAGAATCAAAACATGTGATATTGGCATAAAAATAGACATAGATCAATGGAACAGAATAGAGAGCCCAGAAATAAACCCAGACACATAGGATCAATTCATATACACTGAAGGAGCAAAAATACTCAATGGGGAAAGGATAGTCTCATTTAAACTGGACTTAGTCTACACACAGTAATCAGCTCAAAATGGATTAAAGACTTAAACATAAGATGTGAAGCCATAAAACTTCTAATAGAAACCATAAGGGTAAGTGCCTTAGCATTGGGCTTGGCAAAATTTTTTTGGATTTGACACAAAAAGCAAAGGCAACAAAAGCAAAGATAAACAAGTGGAACTGCATCATATTAAAAAACTTCTGCATCAGTAAAATGAAAAGGCAACCTATCGAATTGGAGAAAATATTTGCAAATAATATATATAAATATAGATAGATAGTATCTATAGATAAAAGGTTAATATCCAAAATATATAGAGAACTCATACATTTCAACAACAAAAACACATACAACCTGATTAAAAACTGGGCAGAGTAAATGAACAGACATTTTTCCAAAGGAGGCATAAAAATAGCACAGAGATACATGAAAAGGTATTCGACATTACTAATCCTTAGGGAAATGCAAATCAAAACCACAATAATGTACCACTTCACACGTCTTAGAATCCCTATCACCAAGAAGACAAGAGGTAACAAGTGTTGGAAGGCCCTGGAAGAAAGGGAACCCTGCCTCACTGTTGGTGGGAATGCAAATTGGTGCAGCCACTACGGAAAACAATATGGAGGTTCCTCAAAAAATTAAAAATAGAACTACCATATGATCCAGCAATTTCACTTCTGGGTATATATCCAAAGGAAATAGAATCACAATCTCTAGGAGACATCTGCACTCCATGTTAATTGCAGCATTATTTACAATAGCCAAATAATTGAAACAACTGAAGTATCACCAACAGATGAATGGATAAAGAAAATGTGAAATATATATATGAATGAAATATATATGATGTGAAATATATATATGTATATATACACATATATTTGAATATTATTCAGCCATAAGAAAGAAGGACATCCTTACATTTATAACAACATGGATGGTCCCTAAAGGGATTATGCTAAGTGATGAAAGTCAGACAAAGACAAATACTGTATGATATCACTTATACATGGAATCTAAAAAAGCTAAACTCAAAGAAACTGAGAGTACAGTGGTAGTTACTAGGGACTGGGGATTGTAAGAAATGAAGAGACATTGGCCAAAGGGTACAAATGTCCAGTTATAAGATGAATAAGTTCTGGAGATCTAATTACAACATGTGATTATAGTTATCACTGTATCATACACTTGAAAGTTGCTAAGAGAGTAGATCTTAAATGTTCTCATCACAAAAAAAGAATGGTAATTATGTGATGTGATGGAAGTGTTAGCTAATGCTAGGTGGTAATTATTTTCCAATTTAGAAGTATATCAAATACTTTGTATACCTTATACTTACACAATGTTATATGTTAATTATATCTCAACAAAACTGAAAAAAATATTAAGAAAAAAATTAAAAATGATTGGGGAGAAGAACAATGGAGACTGTTATTTTTATAAAGTTTTTTTTTAAGCTGATTGGTGCTTACACTGATGTTCATACATAATTCTAAAAGCTCTTTTGTGTACCTAAAATATTTTATAATAAAATGTTATGATAGGTTATTTGTGGTATCAGATGATTTTTAAAAATTTAAACAAATAAGGTGATAAGAAATCTTGCAAGAAAAACCCCCCAAAATTGAACAAAACAAATCTCGTCCTCCTAAAATTCCATTTAGAGAATTTGAGAGCATAAAGTAGAAACCCTTACTTTATTGATCAGATTTTAAAAGTTTATTATTTATATTAGGAATATATAACTTTCAGCTGTGTAGATACAGATGAAGTTTGGGATGCAGAAGATTAGGTTCAGAGGATTAGAGTTCATAGTATAGATGTAACTATTCAGAATAGGAATAGGAACAAGTTGTAAAGTTACAATAAATAACGAAGAATTAGAATATTAAAAAAAATAAAAATTTAAACAAAAAATGGGAAGTTTTTATTCCTTCACTCAACTGCTCTATGTACCCTCAGCACCTCTCGTCTAGCAGCTGTTTTAAATTGAGGGAGGGAAGAATTCAGTGGGAGCTGGTATGGGCACAATTATTCCTAGTGGGTTCTGTAAATAGCAGTCCCCTTTAGAACACATCCTCCAAAGACTTGATAAGACAACCAAAGAGGTGAAGAGAGGATTGATCTTTAAATTAACTGTCAGCCTACAGTTAATTAAGTAGAATTTATTCCTCCTTAACCTTACAACCTTTAGACGTACAGAATGCTCAGGTTATTAAATATTATCAGCAAGACAGTGAGGATGGTAAGAGGCAAGAAATACACAGAAAATAAATTCTGAGGTTTTTTTAAAAGAAAAAGGTGGCTCAATATTAAAAATTGAGAAGAATTTTTAGAAACATTTGACTGCATAGTACAGATCTCCTCATACCTAAAAATTCTTTATGTTCTCCTTTCAATGGGTCCTGAGAATTACTAAGAATCACTATCTGAGAGTAATATGTCCATTTTTTTTAAGTAGGTATTAATTTCCTTTTGCTGCCATAACAAATTATACAAACAACACAAATGTATTATCTCACAGTTGTATAGGTCAGGGGTCTGAGACTCAAAAAGCCCACATTAAGATATTGACTAGTCTGGGCTCTTATTTGGAGGCTTGAAGGAAGAATCCACTTCCACGATCATTCAGGTTGTTGGCTGGATTCAGTTCCATGCAACTGCAGGACTAAGATCTCCCATTTCCTTGTGGCTGTCAGCCAAGGGTCGTTCTTAGCTTCCAGAGACCTCCTGCAGTCCCTGGCTCATGGTCCTCTTCCTACCTCTTCAAAGACAGCAACAGTGGGTTGAATCTTCCTCACATTTTGAATCTCTCTCAACCCCTCTTCTGCCTCATGTCTTCTGTGCTCATCCCTCTCTGACTCATGTGACTTCCCCTTCTGCTTTTAAGGGCTTATATGATTACATTGATCGCACTGGCATAATTTAGGATAATCCCCATTTTTTTTTATGTCAATGGATTGGTAAATCTAATTACATTTGCAAAATCCCTTCGCAGCAGTACCTAGGTTAGTGTTTGATAATAACCAGGAATGGGAGTCTTGAGGGGACGTCTTCACAATTCTGCCTACCATTGGGTGTGCCCACCAGGTTCAAGGAGAATTGGAATTACAAGCAGTGGAAAACACTTGAAGAGATATTTTCCTAGAGAAATGCCTCCAATATCCCTTTTATAAATGATGAACACACGGAAACACACACACGACACTTAATATTTTGTTTTCAACAAACTGCCAATTAAATGATGCATATTTTTACAATCCATCCATAAAACATAAAAGTTTATCTAAATGAAGCATTCTGAAACATTATTTGATTACTCAAGTGGTAACTTCATGGCTAATGATAAATCTTGTCTTATTAGGAGTTTTAGTTGAGAATGCTTTTATTTGTATTGTTTTTGTCTTTTTCAACAGGACATCAAATTCTTGGAAGAAGCCATATGAACAAGGGAGAAAGGATATTCTGTGATTATAATTAGAGATGTCTTTTTGCAGGAAGTAATTATCAGTATAAGTTAAGTACTAAAATTAAAAATTCAATTATTATTAAGTATTAACTAGACTAAAATTAGTTAACTGTAATTCTTATAGAAATTAACCCTATAAGAAACATTATAGAAACATGAATTATCATGGTTAAAAATATAATGCAGCTGGAGGAACAAGATGGTGGAGGAGTAGGAGACCTGGATTTCATCTGGTCCCCGGAATTCAGCTGGATAGGGATCAAACCATTCTGAACACCTGTGAACTCAACAGGAGATCAAAAAAAAGAATAGCAGCAACTCTCTGAACAGAAAAGTGACTACTTTCTGTAAGGTAGGACGTGCAAAGAAGTGAATCCGAGGTGATATACGGGAAGATAGACAGTGGGGGAGGGGCCACCGTTGGCCGCTTCTGGCAAATGATAAAGCCAGGGAGCACAAAATTGGAACTTTTAGAAGCCTGCTCTGCTGAGGGACGTCACTCCAGTGGCTAAGTAGGGGGTGGCACCCTCGCTGGAACAGTGTTGTCTTGGACCCCCGGGGTCACAGAAAGACCGGGGGTGCCTGAGTGTGGCAGACCTCCCAGGTGTCGGAGTGGGGAAGCCGGCTGCAGAGACAGAGCCGAGGAGTGGGCTCTCAGCTCAGGGTTGCCATAAACCATGATCCATGGCACAGTCGGGCCACTGCTCGTCCAGCAGGGACCCAACAAGTGGCAGATGGGGGAGACTCCCCTTCTGGGAGGAGTGGCGCAGGAGTGCATCGCAGGGATCTGCTGGGTTTGGAGACTCCACATGGGGTTAGGTGCCAGAGAGAGAAATGCTGGGTCACAGGCTGGGTGAGCACGGAGTGCGGCCAGAGACCGGGGAGATGGGAGTGACTGACTGCTTTCCTCTGGAGGTGCACTGAGGAGTGGGGCCCTGGGTTCTCGGCTCCTCTGGGGCAGAGATTGGGAGGCCGCCATTTTCACTCTTGTCCTCCAAAGCTGTACGGAAAGCTTGCAGGGAACACAAGCTCCTGAGAGCAAATCCGAGCAGATTACTTAGCCTGGACCCGGCAAGGGTGGGGCAATTCCACCTCCGGCAAAGACATTTGGAAACCACAGCAACAGGCCCCTCCCCCAGAAGATTAGCAAGAACAGCCAGACAAGACCAAGTTTACTGATAAATGAGAACAGCAGAACTCCAGCGCCAGGGGAATACTGCACATAGAATTCATGGCTTTTTTCCCATGATTCTTTAGTCTTTCAAATTTTTTTTTAACTGTCTTTTTTGTGTGTGTGAATTTTTCTTTTTCCCTTTTTCAACCAACATCTTATCAATCCCTTTTAAAAAAAAAAAAATCTTTTTTATTTTTCATTTTTAGAGTCATATTCTATCCCTTCATAGTAGTTACCATTATTTTTGGTATATATATATATATATATAAGTTGTTCTCTCTTTAAAATTTTGGGATACGGTTTCCTCTAACAGATCAAAATATACCCTAAATCTCTAGTGTATGGCTTTGTTCTAGTCTCGCCTGATCACATTCTCTCCACCCCTTTTTTTTGAATCCTCTTCTTTCTTTTTTCAACCAACTTCTTATCAATTCCTTTTATAAAATCTTTTATAATTTTCATCTACAGTCATATTCCATCCCTTCATCATAGTAACCCTTATTTTAATACATATAAGTTTTTCTTTCTTTAAAATTTTGGGAGGCACTTTCTTCTAACAGACCAAAATACACCCAAAATCTAGTGTGTGGCACTGATCTATGTACCAGCCTGATCATATTTGATCATATTCTGTTTTGTTTTGTTTTGTATTGTTTTTGTTTGTTTTTATCTTTTTCTTTTTCTTTTTTTTTTTCTTTTTCCTTTTTCTTTCTTTCCCTTTCTTTTCCCCTGGTTTCAGGTCTTTTCTGATTTGTTTAGAGTATATTTTCTAGGGATGTTGTTACCCTGTTAGCATTTTGTTCTCTCACTCATCTATTCTACTCTGGACAAAATGACAAGATGGAAAAAATCATCTCAACAAAAAGAACATGAGGCAGTACTGACTGCCAGGGACCTACTCAATACGGACATTAGTAAGATGTTGGAACTAGAGTTCAGAATGATGATTTTAAAGATACTAGCTGGGCTTGAAAAAAGCATGGAAGTTATTAGAGAAACCCTTGCTGGAGAAATAAAAGAACTAAAATCTAACCAAGTCAAAATCAAAAAGGCTATTAATAAGGTGCAATCAAAAATGGAGGCTCTAACTGCTAGGATAAATGAGGCAGAAGAGTGAATTAGTGATATAGAAGACCAAATGATGGAAAATAAAGAAGCTGAGAAAAAGAGAGATGAACAACTACTGGATCACGAGGGCAGAATTCGAGAATAAGCGATACCATAAGATGAAACAACATGAGAATAATTGGGATCCCAGAAGAAGAAGAAAGAGAGAGAAGGGCAGAACATACATTGGAGCAAATTGTAGCAGAGAACTTCCCTAATTTGGGGAAGGAAACAGGCATCAAAATCCAGGAGGCACAGAGAACCCCTCTCAAAATCAATAAAAATAGGTCAACACCCTGACATCTAATAGTAAAACTTACGAGTCTCAGAGACAAAGAGAAAATCCTGAAAGCAGCTCGGGACAAGAGCTCTGTAACCTACAATGGTAGAAACATTAGACTGGCAACAGACCTATCCACAGAGACCTGGCAGGCGAGAAAGGACCGGCATGATATATTCAGAGCACTAAATGAGAAAAATATGCAGCCAAGAATACTATATCCAGCTAGGCTGTCATTGAAAATAGAAGGAGAGATAAAAAGCTTCCAGGACAAACAAAAACTAAAGGAATTTGCAAACACATAACCAGACCTACAAGAAATATTGAAAGGGGTCCTCTAAGCAAAGAGAGAGCCTAAAAGTAACATAAACCAGAAAGGAACACAGACAGTATACAGTAACAGTCACCTGACAGGCAATAGAATGGCACTAAATTCCTATCTTTCAATAGTTACCCTGAATGTTAATGGGCTAAATGCCCCAATCAAAAGACACAGGCTATCAGATTGGATAAAAAAACAAGACCCATCGATATGTTGTCTGCAAGAGACTCATTTTAGACCCAAAGACACCCCCAGATTGAAAGTGAGGGGGTGGAAAACCATTTACCATGCTAATGGACACCAAAAGAAAGCTGGGGTGGTAATCCTTATAACAGACAAATTAGATTTTAAACCAAAGACTATAGTAAGAGATGAGGAAGGACACTATATCCTACTTAAAGGGTCTATCCAACAAGAAGGTCTAACAATTGTAAATATCTATGCCCCTAACATGGGAGCAGCCAATTATATAAGCCAATTAATAACTAAAGCAAAGAAACACATCGACAACAATACAATAATAGTGGGGGACTTTAACACCCCCCTCATTGAAATGGACAGATCATCTAAGCAAAAGATCAACAAGGAAATAAAGTCTTTAAATGACACACTGGACCAAATGGACTTCATAGATCTATTCGGAACATTCCATCCCAAAGGAACAGAATACACATTCTTCTCTAGTGCCCATGGAACAGTCTCCAGAATAGATCATATCCTAGGTCACAAATCAGGTCTCCACCAGTACATTGGGATCATTCCCTGCATATTTTCAGACCACAAAGCTCTGAAGCTAGAACTCAATCACAAGAGGAAAGTCGGAAAGAACTCAAATACATGGAGGCTAAAGAGCATACTACTAAAGAATGAATGGGTCAACCAGGAAATCAAAGAAGAATTTAAAAAATTCATGGAAACAAAGGAAAATGAAAACACAACTGTTCAGAATCTTTGGGATGCAGCAAAGGCAGTCCTGGAGGGAAGTATATAGCAATACAAGACTTTCTCAAGAAACAAGAAACGTCTCAACTACACAACCTAAACCTGCACCTAAAGGAGCTGGTGAAAGAACAGCATATAAAGCCTAAACCCAGCAGGGGAAGAGAAATAATAAATATCAGAGCAGAAATCAATGAAATAACAATCAAAAGAACAGTAGAACAGAACAACGAAACTAGGAGCTGGTTCTTTGAAAGAATTAACAAGATTGATAAACCCCTGGCCAGACTTATCAAAAAGAAAAGAGAAATGACCCAAATAAATAAAATCATGAATGAAAGAGGAGAGATCACAACCAACACCAAAGAAATAGAAACAATTATAAGAACATATTATAAGCAACTCTATGCCAGCAAATTAGATAATCTGGAAGAAATGGTTGCTTTCCTAGAGATTTATCAACTACCAAATCTGAACCAGGAAGAAATAGAAAACCTGAACAGACCTATAACCACTAAGGAAATTGAAGCAGTCATCAAAAATCTCCCAAGAAAGAAAAGCCCAGGGTCAGATGGCTTCCCAGGGGAATTCTACCAAACATTTCGAGAAGAATTAATACCTATTCTTCTGAAACTGTTCCAAAAAATAGAAATGGAAGGAAAACTTTCAAACTCGTTTTATGAGACCACCATTACCTTGATCCCAAAACCAGACAGAAACCCCATCAAAAAGGAGAATTACAGACCAATATCCTTGATGAACAGGGATGCAAAAATTCTCACCAAAATGCTAGCCAATAGGATCCAACAGTACATTAAAAGGATTATTCACCACGACCAAGTGGGATTTATCCCTGGGCTGCAAGGTTGGTTCGACATCTGCAAATCAATCAATGTGATACAATACATTAATAAAAGAAAGAACAAGAACCATATGATCCTCTCAATAGATGCAGAAAAGCATTTGACAAAGTACATCATCCTTTCTTGATCAAAACTCTTCAGAGTATAGGCATAGAGGGTCCATACCTCAATATCATAAAAGCCATCTATGAAAAACCCACAGCGAATATCATTCTCAATGGGGACAAACTGAGAGCTTTCCCCCTAAGGTCAGGAAGGTGGCAGAGAGGTCCACTATCACCACTGCTATTCAACATAGTATTAGAAATCCTAGCCACAGCAATCAGACAACAAAAAGAAATAAAAGGCATCTGAATCAGAAAAGAAGAAATCAAATTCTCACTCTTTGCAGATGATATGATACTTTATGTGGAAAACCCAAAAGACTCCACCCCAAAACTGCTAGAACTCATACAGGAAATCAGTAAAGTGGCAGGATAAAAAATCAATGCACAGAAATCAGTGGCATTCTTATACACCAACAACAAGACAGAAGAAAGAGAAATTAAGGAGTCGATCCCATTTACAATTGCACCCAAAACCATAAGATACCTAGGAATAAATCTAACCAAAGAGGCAAAGAATCTGTACTCAGAAAACTATAAAATACTCATGAAACAAATTGAGGAAGACACAAGGAAATGGAAAAACGTTCCATGCTCATGGATTGGAAGAACAAATATTGGGAAGATGTCAATGCTACCTAGAGCAATCCACACATTCAATGCAATCCCCATCAAAATACCATCCACTTTTTTCAAAGAAATGGAACAAATAATGCCAAAATTTGTATGGAACCAGAAAAGACCCCGCATAGCCAGAGGAATGTTGAAAAAGAAAATCAAAGCTGGTGGCATCATAATTCCGGACTTCAACCTCTATTACAAAGCTGTCATCATCAAGACAGTATGGTACTGGCACAAAAACAGACACATAGATCAATGGAACAGAATAGAGAGCCCAGCAATGGACCCTCAACTCTATGGTCAACTCATCTTCGACAAAGCAGTAAAGAATGTCCAATGGAAAAAAGACAGTCTCTTCAACAAATGGTGTAGGGACTGTCGGATAGCCACATGCAGAAGACTGAAACTGGACCATTTCCTTACACCACATACAAAAATAGACTCAAAATGGTGGAAAGACCTCAATGTGAGACAGGAGTCCATCAACATCCTAAAGGAGAACACAGGCAGCAACCTCTTCGACCTCAGCCACAGCAACTTCTTCCTAGAAACATCGCCAAAGGCAAGGGAAGCAAGGGCAAAAATGAACTATTGGGACTTCATCAAGATGAAAAGCTTTTGCACAGCAAAAGAAACAGTCAACAAAACCAAAAGACAACCGACAGAATGGGAGAAGATATTTGCAAATGACATATCAGATAAAGGGCTAGTATCCAAAATCCATAAAGAACTTATCAAACTCAACACCCAAAGAACAAATGATCCAATCAAGAAATGGGCAGAGGGCATGAACAGACATGTCTGCAAAGAAGACATCCAAATGGCCAACAGACACATGAAAAAGTGCTCACCATCGCTCGGCATCAGGGAAATCCAAATCAAAACCTCAATGAGATATTACCTCACACCAGTGAGAGTGGCTAAAATTAACAAGTCAGGAAATGACAGATGTTGGCAGGGATGAGGAGAAAGGGGAACCCTCCTACACTGTTGGTGGGAATGCAAGCTGGTGCAGCCACTCTGGAAAACAGTATGGAGGTTCCTCAAAAAGTTGAAAATAGAGCTACCATACGACCCAGCAATTGCACTACTGGGTATTTACCCCAAAGATACAAATGTAGGGATCTGAAGGGGTATGCGCACCCTGATGTTTATAGCAGCAATGTCCACAATAGCCAAACTGTGGAAAGAGCCAAGATGTCCATCAACAGATGAATGGATAAAGAAGATGTGATATATATATACAATGGAATATTATGCAGCCATCAAAAGGAATGAAATCTTCCCATTTGCAATGACGTGGATGGAACTGGAGGGTGTTATGCTGTGCGAAATAAGTCAATCAGAGAAAGGCATGTATCATATGACCTCACTGGTATGAGGAATTCTTAATCTCAGGAAACAAACTGAGAGTTGCTGGAGTGGTGGGGGGTGGGAGGGATGGGGTGGCTCGGTAATAGACATTGGGGAGGTTATGTGCTATGGTGAGCACTGTGAATTGTGTAAGACTGTTGAATCACAGATCTGTACCTCTGAAACAAATAATACATTATATGTTAAAAAATAAAAAATAAATAAAGAAGAAGATGGCAGGAGGGGAAGAATGAAGGGGGGGGGAAATCGGAGGGGGAGATGAACCATGAGAGACTATAGACTCTGAAAAACAAACTGAGGGTTCTAGAGGGGAGGGGGGGTAGGGGGAATGGGTTAGCCTGGTGATGGGTATTAAAGAGGGCACGTTCTGCATGGAGCACTGGGTGTTATACGAAAACAATGAATCATGGAACACTACATCAAAAACTAATGATGTAATGTATGGTGATTAACATAACATAAAAAAACAAAACAAAACAAATATAATGCAATAATGATATTACAATATTGTAACATCTATCTAATCCATATTAATTTTATACAATTACTGAAAGCCACTTATTGCAATCATTTTATTATTTGAATTGGAATGCGTTAGGTTACTCCTTTTATGATTTATGTATTACCAAAGAAAGAAGAATTCAGTTTTTTGAAATACCAATTAAATATAGTCAATCAAATAAAAAAAAAATCTTGCCAATGCTCCAATTTCTACCTTGTAGTGAATTTACTTACCGTGAAATCAAAGCATTTTTGAAGGATAGAAATGATCAGTCTTAAAGTAATTTTGCATTCTCTTTCTTACTTTTCTTGTTAAACTCTAATTAGGTGTAAAAATTGTAATGAAAATGCTCAGAGTCACTGACCTCTGAAAGTGGCAACAAGACTGTTTCACAGTTGCATATATTCTGCTGCTACCTCAGGCAGCAGAGGAAAATGATTGAGAACACAGAACTCTGGAATCAGACTACTTGGAATTCAATTCAGATCTGTCACTTATCACCTGTGCCCCAAAGCAAATTATTCAGCCTCCCTGTGCCTCGGTTTCCATCTGTAAAATGGGGATGATAATAGTACCACATCTCTCCTAGCGTTGTTGGAAGAATGAAAGAAAATTATACATATAAAGTTGTAAAAGTGCTAGGTACTTAGTACAGGCCCAATGTTAGTTCTTATTATTCTCAAAGCAATGTCCATCATTAAGATCCGGGCTATGACAGAGACCTACACTGTTCAGATCTATGTGCTTTTCGAACACACAAGTGTACAGCCTTGGCCTCAGTAAAACTGTTTCGTCATTAACTCAGTTGATCAAGAGAGAGGATAAAGGAAGAGGCTGAAGGACTACAGTCCTGCCAACCAGTTTTGTTTGCATTGCTGAAAGACATTGTTGGTGATGTGTCCTTCCTTCATTCTGGCCATTTACCTTGGTCATTCATTTTTTTGCGTGTGAAAAAATTGATAAGCATCCATAATGCTACAGACTTTGTGTGATGAAGATACAGAGAAGAACATTTAATGTTTTGTCCTCATGAAGTACAGCCTTGAAAAAACACACTTGCAGCTCCAAGACATACTTACTTCTGACTCACTGTTTGGAATTTAACAAGAAAGACATTTTTCTATTTAAAGTAATAAAAAATGTGGGGGAAATGATGAAAATTACATCATGAGATAGAAGTTAAGATGCTTTCAGTGCTTTTTGGGATATGTGTCAACATTTCTTAAAACTCTTCTTTCTCACGTTTTAATTAAATCAGAAAAAAACTCAAAAGAGAGCTGTGGAAAGAACACACAAGAGTCTCCAGTTCCTACAAGGTATTTGGCTATAGATGGAAGAGGAAACATATATTTTCTTTTTACTTCCACATACCCACAAAAACTCTCCATCACTTCTGCCAGTCCTCTCCTTACCCCACTCTTAATTACCATCTCAACACCAGGTGCTGAATTATCAACTCAGTTACACTATTTCCAATTTAGTTTCAGGAAATTTCAGAAGAGTCCTTTATGAACAGCAGTTCAGATCCAAAAATACTTTTAGGACTGATCTTTTCTCATGCCTGTAATCTGAAGATCTTAGAATTTCAGGTTTGGAAGGAAAATTTAATATCTAATACAATTATTTTCTCCTTCTGGATATTTGAGTAACTTTCCCAAGGCCACACAGGTGGTTAGTTGCAAAGCCAGAACTGGAACCTAAATCCCAATTCCTATTTCAACTTGTTTCCACATCAGCTTTCATTCTAATTGGATATAGTGGGCATTTACTATTGCTGAGGATAGATTCTAAACTAGTGATTTAATTCATGGCTAATGAGGCATTAAATGTCCACAGCTGATAACAAATAGCATGCAAAATATTTGAAAACTGAATTTATCATCATTTACCATCAATTTAATCAGATTGTGTACAACTTTTATTTATGTATTCCATCGCGCCTATCTCTTTGTTAAAGAATTTTGCACATTGAATCATCATATAGACAAATTACATACATTAATGAAATTATAATCTTGACTTTGAGGGTTTATGTAGCTAAAAATTATTGGAAAAATAATCTAAGATTCATTCAGTGTTGCTAAGTCATATCAGTCTATGTTATGCTCCACCCCCCACCAAAATAAACAATCACATTGCAATATTGCAAAAGCAATGACCACCCACACACAAAAATGGCAACACCTTAATAAACCAAACTTCACTGGATACTGGAATTTTTCGTTTAGTTTAGAATACAAAGCTTCTAGACATTAGTTTATTAAGAATCTCTCCACTGATGGAAAATGATACATGTAAGCACCACTTTCTCAATAATTAAATTCCTACAATTAGATGTAGCAAATGCAGCTCTAACGTCAAAGGATATGCTGCAGAATCTTGAAGGCAGCTCAGACTACATGTGGTTATTTGGTCATTTCAAATCAAACATCAAAAGACATCAAAATAAACAGGGTCATTTTTGTTCTTAGTTTAAGCACTTTCCAAGTACATTGGCTTGGAGTGTCAGACTAGAAGTTCAATGCCAACTTGATTCTTGCCTTTGTAAATATTTTTTCATTCTCAGGAAGTTTGTAGGGCTTTCTTCTCATTATTAAAATTCAGAAATCTCACAATAATGTCTATGTGTGAATCTTCTTTCATTATTACTGACACAGCTCTCATTTTTTTTTTTCAGTCTGAAGCCTCAAGTCTTTAGCTCAGAGGGATATTTTTTTCTTGTGGTGACTGTTCCTCAATCAACTCATTGTATTTTTGTAAGATTTTATGTACTGGATCTTTGTGTGTAAATTCCATGTTTCTAATATTCATTAAGATTTTCCAACTCCTTGTTTTTGAATCTAAGGAATGGGATAATCCCTTGAATTTGCTTCCTGTTTTTACTGGTGGCTGTTCTGTTTTTTACTTTTCCTAGTAAGGTATTTTGTTTGTTTTGTTGTTTTATTTTTCCTTTAAAACAACAGCTACCCTCCAGACTGTAATAATTAAGGGCATGTGTTTTAGATTTAGGTTCTTTTGAATCTTGGCTTGGCAATTAAATAGCTGTTTAACTTGGGCAAGGTATTTTAACTATGCCTCAGTTTCCTTACCCCACAGAGATAATAATAACAGGTCTTTCAGAGGCTCATTGTAAGGATTGAATGCATTAATGTATCAGAGAACAGAGATCAGAGAACAGTACATAGTGTATAGTAACCTTTCAGCAGAATCTCCCTATATCTCCTTTTACAGAGCAGTGTGCTATTTTACATATTGAAAGGAAGGAAAACTAAACATAAAACTTCTCAAATATCAATGAAAACACTAATTAGAATTTTAATATTTTTTAAAGATTTTTTATTTATTTCATTTATTTATTTGACGGAGAGAGACACAGCGAGAGAGGGAACACAAGCAGGGGGAGCGGGAGAGGGAGAAGCAGGCTTCCCGCCAAGCAGGGAGCCCGATGTGGGGCTCAATCCCAGGACCCTGGGATCATGACCTGAACTGAGGGCAGACGCTCAACGACTGAGCCACCCAGGTGCCCCTTAATTAGAATTTGAAATAGTTCTCTTCTGATTACCTACAAATCTGTTTTATTTGTTTCATTATGAACATTTGCTCTGATTTCCAGCTTTCCCAATTTCTTCTTTTTCTCTCCAATTACTGATGACACTTCATTTTCTTTTCATATTTATGTGTGCAGGTTTAGATGACCTATATTGGTGGCTGGTATGGGCTCCCTATGCTTAGGGCAACATTTGATTTCATGAAATTGCAGTGTTTGAGAAACAGAGAAAAGCAGAAAAGCTAATTTCCTTCCAGGTATATGTACCGGGAAGATATTGACAAATGTGTTCCAAAGGGAAAAAGCAAGAGTGGGTAAGAAAAGCTCCCACTGTGTTCGGATGCTGATGACACAGTTGGAGAAGCACTGGGGCAAATATTTTGTCCAACATCTCTCTGCAGAGCTTTAACAAATTCTAGAAGCCCTTTTGTGTGCTTCTCACTGATACCCTCACTCCTCCAAATGGGGGTTAAATAAGGCTATGATTTCCCAAGCCTGGGGCTCCATCAGTTTTCTGTTGGAGAGATTTGCCTATCTGTCTCTCAGGTTTTCCCTACTTTGCTATATTGGGCTTTAAAAGGAGCCCTTGTCAGCTCCTCAGTAAACTTAATACATCCACTTCATTTAAAAAGTAATAGCCGAAAAAAAAAAAAAAAAAAAGTAATAGCCGAGATGTCCTTCAAAAGAGGAATAGATAAAGAAGATGTGGTTCATACATACAATGGAATATTACTCAGCCATCAGAAAGGATGAATGTCTAACGTTTGCATTGACATGGATGGAACTGTAGGGGATTATGCTAAGTGAAATAAGTCAAGCAGAGAAAGACAATTATATAGTTTCACTCATATGTGGAATATAAGGAATAACGTGGAGGACCATAGAGGAAGGGAGGGAAAACTGGAGAGGGAGAAATCAGAGAGGGAGACAAACCATGAGAGACTATGGACTCTGGGAAACAAACTGAGGGTTACAGAAGGGAGGGAGCTGGGGGGATGGGGTAACCCCGTGATGGATATTAAAGAGGGTACATGTTGTAATGAGCGCTGGGTGTTATACACAACTAATGAACTGTTGAACACCACATCAAAAACTAATGATATACTATATGTTGGCTAACTGAACATAATAATAATAAAAAAATAATAACATCAAATTCCTGAAAGTGTCTGCTTTATTTATGTCACTCTTCCCTATTTTCCAGCATTGTTACAGATTTTCTTTTGCTCATTTGGTGTTTCTTTAGTAAATTGTATAAGATTAGAGTATAAAGGGAAAGGGATTGGTTTAATTCCCCATCCTGAAACTGAAATTGTATTTTAGAGAAACGGAGGTGAATGGACTGAATTGTTCATTTTTTCTATGGCAGTTGAGTTAGCTGAGGAAAAGGATCTACAGAGTAATGTCATATTAAGTTGCTTATTTACCTAAAATGATGCAAAGTAAATAGCTGTCAACATGATTAAAATTATTGCAATCTGAATTTAATTAATTTGAGGGCTATGTTATTTTCATACTTCCTCCAGCCTCTTGACCACTTAATTAGTAAGATTTACTTTTAGTTCATCTCTAAAACTTCTGTACTCATGGTCAAGAGTAGTGATATGTATAAGTCAAATGAGAAAACCTGCCTGAATCATTTTTATTGACATATATCCCCATTATGTGACTGTTGGGTTACAGTTTGCCTTCTTAATCATATTATCTTCAGGCTAATACAGAAATAAGATTTAAACCTCTGTTCCTATGATCCAGAATATCCAGGAAAGAATATCTAAAGAAAGAAAAGACCAAGCCAGCCATATATTCAAGTCTGTAAGCACAGAAGTAAAAAACTGATTGCATATAAAACCAAAGGAACCAAAGACAGGTGCAAGATTTGAGTTATTGTTTACACAAAACCAATCATGTCTACATCATTGATAGAATGCATTTGGTACAATGGAAGGATTTATTTACTGTTAATACATGATGGCAATTTATACAAGTTGGATTTAGCACCTTTAAAATACACACACACACACATGCATACACACACACACATGCACATACACACACACACACGATTGCAATTTAGCTTATCTTATTCTTTCCAGCTTGTGAAATGGACTCGGGGGGAAAAAAAACAGTGACAGAGAAAGAGGTTAGACCGACTTGTCCAGGTGTGGGCAGGTTGTCAAATTGCAGCTGGGATGGGGAAAGAGAGGGTATTCAGCTTTATGCAATGAAAGGAGCTCTACAGACTCCCCCTGAGTGTCTGTGAGGTCAAATGTTGTGCACCCCAATCTGGTTCCTGAAATTAATAGCCAGGTGTTATGCTAGTTATGTACCTTAATCATTAATTATGATTGTGGCAGTAGGAGAGAAAAAAAAATGCTAAGACACATGAGCTGGGGTGATAAAGGGAAAGCATCAATCATGCATGACAAGAAAGCCAAAGATACCCTTTCTACATGAATGCTTTCATTTGTGACTCTGCAGAGTCTCTCATTAACAGACTTCAAACTTCAGAGACACCATTTCTCAAATTTTTTTTTTTTTTTTTTTTTTTTTTTTGGTAACAACCCGCTTTGGTCACAGAACTCAGATGGATGAAAACAAAATAAAATAAAATGCATTTGTTAGCAATGCCCATATTTGCCAGGTAGTACCATTAGGCTCTAGATCAAATTAAAGGCAATAATCCATAAACAAAATTGTCAGTCAAGTGTTCTGATTTTTTCAGCAAAGATTAAAGTAAGTTACAGCAAGAATGGATTTTGGAGTCAACAGTTAAGAGCTATTATTGGCAACACAGGCTGGCCCACAATCTTTCATTTTGCTACAATGTCATAATAAGTATATTGCATATGCCACCTTAAGCAAGTGGGCAGAGCAGGTGAATCTCCCCAAAGTCCCATGGCACAATATAGTGCATCACAAAGCTTGAGAAGCAGAAACACAACTCCCATTCTGCTGGTAGCAAGTGGTATAAATAGGGCATTTTGGAGCAGGAAGAAAAAGATATTATTTTGGTGAAGTGGGAGGAAATGAAGTGTTGGATTACAGTTTGCTATGAAATCTTGGATAGATTATTTCACTTCTCTAGTATTCAGTGCTCTTATCCAAAATGACAAAAGTCATTTTTAGTTGTACCAAGTGTCCTTAACCTGGGGGTCCACATATGAGCTTGTGAGGATCTACAAAGAAACTCAAATTTTATGGGAAACTGTTCATCCTTTAGGGGTTAATGAAGACACATACTAAATGAGCACTTTTTGGGTACTGAAGAACTAGTTCTTTTTAATTTCCAATCTGTTATGAATTAACACATTTAAAAATATAAGCAAAGTATGAATTACTAAGGAAATGAAATAAAATTGAATATATAAAAAATAGGACCCCAAACTTCTATTAACAGGTATAAAATTAATCTGTCAAGTTGCTATAAAAATTTCTAAATGCTTCCTATCAACTAGGGTCATTGTTGTGGACTGACCAGCACTAGTCCACAGACCACACTGTAGGTAGTAATTGCACTAAGGTTCCTTTCAGTCCTAAATTTGAAAGTTTCTATATGAAATCTGGATAGACTTACATTCATTTTGCCTCAACTCCTCATACTTCAATCATACCATCCTACCTGTGATCACACTCACCACAAGACAAAGATCTATCTTCTTTAGAAAGCAATGTAACATAGTGAATAATAATGACAACAACAACAAACTATGTTTCCCCCAATCACTTGTGACTACTTATGTTCCCTGAACAATAATGGTAAAGAGGAGGGAAAGCCTGTAGGACTAATTACCACAGAGTCCAACCATCTGCTACCTGACCTACTAGTTCTTTCATCTATGTTTCTTTGTTCATATGATTATCCAGACTTGGAAACTCTTTTACAACTCTTCCACTTTTCCATATTTACAGCCTCATTCAAGATGTCTCCTTACATTTATTATATACTCAAAGCATATCTATTGAGTACTTATCATGTCCAGGAAAGGGGCAAAAGGAAAATAACATATATAGTCCTCTGTCTTCAGGTTGTTCAGAGATTATCAGTTCTTATGAGGGGATTGTGTGAAGAATCACAGCTGAGGCGTGCAGAAGGGGCAATGCAGATGAGATGTCAAAGTTAGACGGGAGAGTCACATAAGGCTTCCCAGAAGTTTTTTGGTATTGTGTGTTGAGTCATGACTACCTCGTGATCTGCCTATAATATTAGGAAGTTTAGTTAGCTCAGTGGACTACTGTTTGTGTTTTACTACTTCCCTTCTTGCTACAAGCTTAGTTAAAAGGGATGTCCTTCCCAGGGAATAGATCCTTCTTCTATTAAGAGTGTTCTAATTGACCAAGAAAAATGTGTGTGTGTGTGTGTGTTAATTTGGGATGTTTGGTGGGAGGGAAGCAAAGAATCAGGAGAAGCAGTACATGTGAAGTGAATGTTAAAAGGTATCGTAAAATATGACTTCTTCAAAGAATGTGGCGGGGAAGGTGAGACAACCCGTGAGAGATGAGGCTGAAGAAAGGAAAGGCCAGGCCATGAAGCTTCTTGAAGATCTTCCCAAGGATTCTGGATTCATCTGGAGGTCAATTTTGACTCATTGAAAGGTTTTAAGTAAAGAGGTGATAGGATCAACACTTTGTTTTAAAAAGATCATTCTAGCAGCTTTGTGAAGGATATCTAGGAGGTGAGCAGGATAGAGCATGGAGTGCCAGGAAACTCATCTAACAATTCAGGTAAGAAATCATGAGGTACTAGACTGTCAGTGACAGTTAGGAATGTAAAGCATGGGACATATTTGAGAGACAACAACAAGGAAGAGTCACTGGCCATGGGTGATAAATGAGTGGAAGGAATCATAAATGATTTTCAGGATACTGGCTTGGGCATTTTGGAGGTTGGTGATTTCATTACCTTCAAGAGAAAAGTCTGATTAAGTGCAATATGAGAGCATAAAGAAAAAGAATTGATATTCAAATATGTTCAATAATTCAAGATGTCTGTGAAAAGTTTAAATGGAGATGTTTGTAGGAAGCTGGATATAGTAGCCTATAGTGTAGAGATGGGTCTGGGATGGAGAAAAAGAGTTGGTCAGCAGAATATGGATGGAATCACTTTGACAAGCCTTGCCTGAGGAACGTTATTCCAGCTGATTTTGTTCCATAAGTATTGGTGGGGTTGTTTTTATATCTTTTATTTTCCCAGAATATATTAAGAGATTACAAAAAATACACCTTTTCACTTAAAAATTAAGTGGTAAAAATAGCCTAAGGATAAATGATATAAAACAATAAAGTTAACACTGGACTGAGATTCACACTTGCAAGCCACCTGATATTATTTATTGTCCAGGGCTGGGCCACACTTTTGGTTCAGGATTTTCAAGCAGCAATGTGAAGGAGGAAATTACTAGTTATATATACATAAAAACCCATAAAATAAAAATAAACCAATTTCTCAAAAGCATAATTATATATGGCACTGAGAGCTGGGAAAATTTTTTCAAAATTTTTTCAAAATATACAATAAAAATAAATATACATAAATAATAAATAAATAAATAAATATAAAAATAGACAATAAATTTTTTTTCAAAATTTTTTCAAAATATACAATAATTATTATTGTATCCATCAATGTAGGGTGATAATACAATAACAAGGAGGAGTAGAGCAAAGACAATTTAAAGGACGAAGGAAGGCAAATAGTGTAATTCACCCGTTGAGCCTAGGTAGATTGGTATGTATAAATGGACAGCTACATTTCCTTCAAGTATTCATTTATAATACCCAGAGTATATTTTATCCCTCTAACTAGACTGGTATGTCCTCACCCATCTTCTCACTATTTAAGGTCCACAACCTTCTTTGAGATGCCTGCATTTGTACCTTCAATATCCAATGAACTTCTGAACTAAAATTAAAATCCATGAGAGAAGTGATACTATTTTGATAACTCCCCTAAATCCAGTGGCTTTAATGATACCTGGAAAATAGTAGTTGTTTAACAAATATTTTTAATACATTAATTTAACAATTTATTGAATAAATAAGCCAGATGATATGATAGAGTCTAGTGATATAAAAATTAATAAAATACTACCTCTGTCCTGTAAGAATTAACTGTCTATTTTAACAAAACAGTAGAATTGGTCATTTTTTCAATAAACATTAATTGAGTGTGTACTCTGAGAATGGCACTCTTCTAGGCATTGGTGATACAGAAAAAAATGCACTCATGGAATCTATGTTTCACAGTGAGAAATTAAAAAAAAGTATATAGATAGATGATAGATAAATAGGTAGGTAGATGATAGATAGATAGATAGATAGATAGATAGATAGATAGATAGATAGGGATATAGATGATATAGATATAGATAATAGATATTTGGGACAAAATTGAGTTCAGACAAAAGGAAGAGCAAGTGCAAAAGTCCTGAGGCAGCATAGCAAAAATGAACTGATTGTACTGAAGAGCTGTAAGAGATGAGGTCAGAAGTGGTGGTGGTGAGATTGATGAGTGTCAGAGACTTATAGACCATTGTAAGGACTTTGGCTTTTCCTTTGAGGGGCATGGGAAACCATTGGAAGGTTTTGAGCTAAGGAATGACACAATTTGTCCTAATGGTAAATGCAGGGATTGTGATACATATATCCAATATATTATATAAACAGAAAGAAGGACTCAGGGAAAACTGAACTTAGGAATTATCCAGACAAGGTAGGAGACAGGATAAGAATAGAAACACTTCCAGACAGATGGACATGTGGCCTGAATAAAGGAATTAAGGTGAGAAAAAGCTTGGTATACAAGGAAATACAAGAAATGTAGCATGGCTACAAAGCAAATGATAGGGCAGAGGGAATGATGAGAGAGGAGGCTAAAGAGACAGGCAGGAAAGCATTGAAGAATTTTTATTCATATCCCTAATCTTTGTAAATAGACTTAATATTCCTGGGGACAGGTGATCATATGTAACATAAGTTGTGTCTATGACACAGAGGAGATCTTCAGTGTCTACATAAACTTTGTGGAACTTCATTGATGAAACAGTTTGTAATAGCTAGAGAAAAGTATTTGGAGGCATATTTATTGATTGATGTTATATTTGAAACATAATATAGGAGTGCTCTCTAGAGGAAATTACTCACTTATCTATTTTACAAGAGAAAAATTGTGATTCCCCCAAATGAGGCTCTGAGGAGCAACTGCATGTTGTCCTGACTCATTTCACTATCAATGTGCTGCAGACACCTTTAGAGAACTACTCTGCCTCAGCTCACTAGGACCCAATTTTGGCAGCTCTAAATTCCAACAATCTCAGAATGTGCCTGAGAATCCAAGTTGGAAACTGGTCATTATATTCTAAATATTTATTTATTTATTTTAGAGAGAGAGTGGAGGGAGGGGCAGAGGTGGGGAGAGAGAGGGAGAATCTCAAACAGACTCCCCACTGAGCGTGGAACCTGATGCAGGGCTCAATCCCATGACTCTGGGATCATGATCTAAGCCAAAATCAAGAGTCGGCTGCTTAACTGACTAAGCCACCCAGGTGCCCCCAAATATATATATATATATATATATACATATATATATATATATTCTTTTTATTTTTTAAGATTTTTTGTTTATTTAAAAGAGAGAGTATGAGCAGTGGGGAGAGGCAGAGGGAGAGGGAGAAGCCGACTCCCCACTGAGCAGAGAGCCCGATGCGGGGCTCGATCCCAGGACCATGAGATCATGACCTGAGCTGAAGGCAGACACTTAACTGACTGAGCCACCCAGGTGCTCCTAAATATATATATTCTTGAAAATAAAATCTAACATACGTTTACTGACCCTTACAAAAATTGGATTGGAAATTTGGTGGTCTGAATTTATCTAGCAAACTATATACAAAACAAAACAAAACAATCCTGGTGTCCTGTCCTGAAGTATTGGGTTACTGCATTTCTCCTCAATCACTGCAGGCTCTTGTAGTATAAGGACTTTAACCATTTTGAGCTGCTAAGAGATTTAATAAGGACACGATGTACTGTACCTTTCATTTAGCTAGGGAACCCAACATTCTAAGTAAGACTGAATGCTTGCCAATAGTTGGAAGAGGAGCCTCAGGAGTTTCTTAAAAGAGTTCCTCTTTTCCTATTCCTCTAAGATTGATTTTAACCTAAAACTGATTTTTTTTTTCCTCTTTCTTTCTTTCGTTTCCTTGTTCATTTGTGTGTTTTTATTTCCTCTGAAGAAGGCCTTTCAGAGCTCTTGGATTTTAATGGAAATTTATTGCTGGGTATTTGACAGCCAAAAGGAATGTATTTCAATCACTGGAAAATGGCAATTTTCTCCACAGTGGCATAGCAGCAGACCAATAAAAGGCCACCACAGCGAGCCCCAACCAGTAGAAGTTCTGCATCCTGAGTGTCAGTATCTCTTACATGATCTCAGTTTCTAAGTGAGCTCTGGAGAGGCTTGAATCTCCTAAGTTTCAAAGAGTATGTCAGCTCTTAAGCTTTGATGCAAATTCCTCCAGAATTACTCATTTGTCCATTAGTGGTATGAGACTCCAGACTCCATGAAACATGTGCAATCTAAGAGGTACTGTCACACTTTCTGTGTAGGGACAACTTTGGGGTGACTCCTGTCTCTGTTGAGACTAGTATGGCTTTAGTTCTTTTCAAACGGACTAGACTCTTCATATGGGGTTATACAATGCATATGTGTAAGAATTAAACATAAGAATTAAAAGGAAATGAATTAAGTGCTACTATGTTAAGAATCAATGCAAAACAGATATAGAGGCTATCTCCTCAAAAGTGAGCCTTTGGATGGCCACAGATTAAAATATGGATGGAAGGGGCAGTGGGAAAAAAGAAAAGTAGAGTGTGAGAATGAATCCAATACCATATACTTGCTATGCAAAGAACAAATTGAGTTGAGTAAATTATTTTCTGAGGAGGTTCTCTGACTAAGTCGCTGAATTTTACTATCTCTGAATCCCAGCGAGATCCTCATTCTCTAGCATTTGCATGGTGAAGCTTTTTCAACAATAGTTTATTAAAAGAGGTAAATAATTATGCAAGACAGAGAAATGCAAAGTAAAAGAATTCATTGACATGTGAAACAAAAGAGCTAAATCAGGAACCAACACTCATTTGCTCTTTCACTTCACTTTTCTGTGCCTCAGTTTTCTCTTCTGAAACATGGAGATCATAGTAATGCCTGTTCTGCTTGCTTCTTCATTAGGGTTATGGCATAAATGAATATGAGAGCGATCATTTCAATTCTTAAAGGGCTCTATAAATACTAGTGACTTATGAAAGTTATTCAATTCTATGAGGCTCCAGGTATTCATCTGTCAAATAAAGCTCTGATACAAGCCTACCAACTTCCAAAGTGATCTTGTAAAAATGAACCAAGGTGGTGTCAGCAAGTTCTTTGAAGTGTAAGGTGCTATCAAGTACAAGGCTTTCAAACCTATCCAAACAACTGTGTGGAGGAAGAGACTGTGGTTAACTAGAAATGGCAAAACCTTAGACCCCTTCTATAATTTTAGGAAACAAAGCTGGTATGTAAGAAAAACCTGATGATGATATTACAATTTTCACCTTTAAGAGAGATAGCAGAAAGTTCCACTATCAAAATTCTAGAACATTAACTACAGATACCATTACAAGTGGTTAGGAAACAGTAAATTAAACTTTGTAATTCTTTCCCAAAGGAAGTGGAAATACACAGTCATTACTTAGAGTTTAAATTGGACTGGGAACAGCAGGCCAGCATGTATTACAGAGAAGCAATGCTTCAGTGGTAGCAAAGTAAACCAAATGACACTGCAGATCTTTTCCATATTTAATGTTTGACAGGGAAAAATACTTGCATTAATGCAGTAATGTGCTATGGAAGTCATCACCATGGGAATGCTCAATCAAAGCTTTAATGCTATTTAATAAGCATCACACTACGAGAGCATATTTTCCCTTTCAAACTTGAATGAGAGCAACTCATTCAAGTTTGAGAGAACTGCTAAATTTTTGCACTTGGCAAAACCTTGAATGACAGCCTGCTCTAAATAAAAGCGACCGTTTTATATTTTGGGATAGTTTGAAGGAAGATGGAAAACGTGGGGTAGGCATGGGGATTTAGGATGCCCTGAAGACAATGATAATCAGACAAAACCCTTGCTACATTGCAAAGGTAGGGTATATAGGAGAAGGCATCAAGGTTTTGAAATAAAGAATCACACACTAACTAAAACATATATAGTGATCTGATATACACAAAAAAGATGGAACGTTGGCCAATGGTAAAGTTAATTTGGATGACTAGAAGTATGAGAAATGACTCCTAAAAACAGCTGTGTTAATGACTAACCACCTGACCTGCAATTTCTAAGTTAACTTCTCTATGATTTTGTCCCAGTTTGTGTACTTCTGAACCAGTGGTTCTCAACTGGGAAAAAAAGGTCAGTTTTACCAGGGATATTTGGCTTATTTGGCTTGTCATGATAGAAGGAGGGCAGTGCTTTAGGCATTTAGTGGGTGGAGGCCAAGGATGCTGCTAAATATTCTACAATTCCCAAAAAAGAATTATCTGGCCCCACAATCAGTGATACCACATGTGAGAAACTGTGTTCTAAAGAGAAACTACACAAAAAGATTATGGAGTAAAGACCTCATCATTCTCAGCATGAAAGCAATGCAAAGAAATCAATATTTTATTAATGTTATTGTTATTGCTTAAGCTTTTTTTTCCCACCTGAATTTTGTTTTCATTATAAAGCACTTGGCAGAAAAACAAGATTATTTCTATAATAGGCTATTGCTTGCTTTTTTGACATCCTCTTTTTTCTTTTTCTAATAATTAACATTTAGCTGCTTTGTTTTAATGAATGCCAAAAAATGAACCATCTCCCTAAAGTTTTTGGAAGAAGTTACAAAACTTGATGAGATTATCAATTTTTTCTGATAAAGAATTTGTAGAAGATAAATTTAGAAGGTTTTTCTCCTTCAGGGATGTTATTTATAAACATTTATTAGAAGTCTAAAATAAAATTAAAAACACATATGTATACTTCTGGAGGCTAGTTATGCTGTTCATGCTGAAAACGGAATATTAGCACTGGAGAATTCTTTCCTGAATGTGTCAATGGAGATGAGGTAGCTTAGAGCCAAGGCCATACAGTGCATCAGATCTAAATCCCAGGTCTCCTGATACCCAGTTTCTAAATTGATTCCTGTTCACCAAAATATAAAACAGCTTACATGACTAATAAATCATTCTAAAACAGAAGTGAATTTTTATTCCCTAAAACTTAGAATGACATTATATGAACAATATTAGAATCAGGACACAGTTATTATTACAAAGCATTTCCTTGCCCATTGTAACTGAAGTTTATCTGATTTCCCACAGAGAATTAAAAAAAAACAACACCCTGAACTGCCATTTATTAGTAATTATATAAAAGTAAACATGTTGTAGGACACCTGGGTGGCTCAGTTAGTTAAGCATCTGACTTCGGCTCAGGTCATGATCCCGGGGTCCTGGGATCGAGCCCCTCACTTGGCTCCTTGCTCAGCTGGGGGCCTGCTTCTCCCTCTGCCTGCCACTCCCCCTGCTTGTACTCTCTCTCTCTCTGACAAATAAATAAATAAAATCTTAAAAAAAAAAAAAAGAGTAAACATGTTGTGACAATTCTAAAAAGTTTTTTTTTCATAATTTTTGTTGGCATTTATAAAAAAATAATGTAGTTCATAGATTTTCTATCATAGCTAATAGTTCATACTTTGCAAACTATTGGTTTGAATTATTGCATTTGTTACATATTAAAATGTGAAATTTCTAAAAGAAAATGAGTAAAATGAAATATTCAGATGGAAATCAGGGAGAGCTACAATAAGGCATTGTTACAAGAATTATGGTTTTTGAATTTTGCCACTATAAACAAGAACAAAACAAAAAAAAACTGACCAAGAACAATTTTATATATCTGCACACTTCTCTTTTTACCAAAATTGAAGGGTGGAGTTACTGGAAGGCACACAGAGTTACTGGAAGCAGCAGAGAACTAGAAGTGATCACCTTGGCACTTTCTGAGATGTTCAGTAAGTTCCTCAGTTTCACTGATTCTTCATTCACCTAACTGCAAATAGTGGGGATGGGATGGAGAGTCCTGTAATATCCCTCCCAGCTCTAAGTTTTCATGGTTTTATGAAACTTTGAGCTCAAAATCTTTTGATCTGCATATAGGATATAGCACTTTATAATTTCCATATTTTTATTTCAATGAGAACAATTTATGTTATGACATAAAAACTAACTCAAACTAGGGGTGCCTGGGCAGCTCAGTCAATTAAGCATCCAACTATTGATCTCAGCTCAGGTCTTGATCTCAGGGTTGTGAGTTCAAGCCTCATGTTGGGCTCCACGCTGGGTGTGGTGTCTACTTAAAACAAAAACAAAACAAAAAACAAACTCAACTGGCTGAAATCAATAAGGGGATTTATTGGTCTATCTTCCATAAAGTCTTGGTCACCATTTAGATCTTGTCCCACGGACACAAATGGCATCCTTAGTACTTGGTTTCTCTCCAT
>NW_022589732.1:8150153-8170995 GCF_004348235.1 Phoca vitulina
TATATATATATATATATATATATATATATATATATATATATAAAATATCTCATAGTAGGAGAGTCCTACAACTGCTTTTTGTCCCCATCCCTGTTAAAAAGGCCCATAAGGTAATAGGACTTACATGGCAGGAGAGCACAAGGGGTGTCTTTTAGATATTTGTGTGAAGAAGAAAAAGAAAGCATGTCCATGGGTATCATCAAATCATGTCACTTCTCTGAACAAAAAATAACCAACAGCTTCCCATGAGTTTCAGAATAAAACCCAAATGTTTCCCCTGCCTGTTCCTTCATTATCACCACCCATTGCTCTCATTACATTACAATCACACGGGCCTTCTTTCTGACCTCGAATTCATCGTGCTTGTTTTCATCCTATAAGATGTTTGCATAGGGCTATTCCCACTGCTTAGAATGCTGTCTTCCCACTTCCCTCAATATTCCCATCACTAGTTTTCATTAGTCAGATCTCAAACCAAATGTCACCTCCTCAGAGGACTTTTCTGACACCACCTACAGTAGCCTATTCACCAGTTACTTCCTATAGCTGAGCCTGCTTACTTCCCTCATCCCCCCAGAAAGCTTGTGTGTTCGTTAATCTTCTAACGTTACTGTCTACCTCCATTTTCTAAAATAAGAGCCCCGTAAGACTGAGGGCTAAATGCCCATTTTGTGTAATAACCCTGATACCTAGAGGACTACCTGTCACATAGCACTAAATCAATTATTAATGGAAAAAAAATATATTATCTTAAAGGATTTTTTTGAACCTAGACAACTATCACATAAAGTTCCCCACAGAATTGGGGATTCAAAGGAAAAGATTAATCTACGAGAAGTTGCCCTGTATTGGTTTCATTTCAAGTATGTTTACTTAGTATTAACATAAACAAAAGAAAATTTAAAGATGCGATATAAATTAGAGCGTATCACAATACTGTGGTCAGTTTTCCAGTGGTCCAGGTATCCTTGGAGCAATTTAAAGAAATTGACTACTTAGACATCTCAAAGCTTTCTGACGTAATAATGAGATTGAATGTCACCTTACTTCTTAATGAGGAGTCCAGTAATTTTTTCTAGAGCATGAATAACAAGTGGAATCAACTAAATAATAAGACAGTAGCTGCTATTACCAAAAAGAAATGAGAAGACCAATAAAAGAGAATGAAGCAAGACTACATGGGAGACGCAAGAAAATGAGAAGGTAAGTATCTTGACACAGGTGGGGTTTCACAGGATTTCCAACACATGTGACCCAGTCCCACAAACAACAGAAAGGACATGGAGAAGGCAAAATCCTATAGGTCTGCATTTCCTTACCATTGATTTAAAACTTTCAGAAATTCAAAACAAAAAATTGGGTAAAAAGAATAGCAGTGAAGCTACATAGAGTAAAGAGTCAAGGCTGGTGGATTAGGCCTAGGGAAATTTATAGAAGGGAAATTAGACAAAAGAGCCTTAAAGCTTTATAAACCATCCTTCCAAAATATGAAATACGGAGGCATGCGCATGAGCATGTTTATACACATGTGTACATATGTATGTAGGTACATGTGCACAGACAGTCCCACGTTGAATGGGACTGAGAGTTCATCAATGGTGGCTCTAGAAATATGTTGTGGGAAGGACTTGGGTATAGGCTACATTCTAATAAACTTTACTTATGATACCGAATTTTGATTTTCATATGATTTTTATGTGTCACAAAATATTATTCTTTTCCATATTTTTTCAACCATTTAAAATATATATAAAAATTATTCTTAGGTTGCAAGACAGACAAAAACAGATGGCTTGAGCCCAGCAGGGCATAACTTGCCTCAGCTATAAAACAATAGCATTCCAGACCTATGAACACAACAGGAGATCGAAGAAAAGAATAGCAGCAACTATCTGAACAGAAAAGTGACCACTTTCTGGAAGGTCTCTTCTGATTTGTTTAGTGTATATTTTTCTGGGGTCATTGTTACCCTGTTAGCATTTTGTTCTCTCATTCATCTGTTCTCCTCTGGACAAAATGACAAGACAGAAAAACTCACCTCAAAAAAAAAAGAACAAGAGGCAGTACCGTCTGCCAGGGACTTAATCAATACAGACATTAGTAAGATTTCTGATCTAGAATTCAGAATGACAATTATAAAGGTACCAGCTGGGCTTGAAAAAAGCATGGAAGATACTAGAGAAACCCTTTCTGGAGAAATAAAAGAACAAAAATCTAACCAAGTCGAAATCAAAAAGGCTATTAATGAGGTGCAATCAAAAATGGAGACTCTAGGGTGCCTGGGTGGCTCAGATGGTTAAGCGTCTGCCTTTGGCTAGGGTCATGATCCCAGGGTCCTGGGATCGAGCCCCACGTTGGGCTCCTGGCTCAGCGGGGAGCCTGCTTCTCCCTCTCCTTCTGCCTCTCTCCCTGCTCATGCTCTCTCTCTCTCTCTCTGTATCTCTGTGTCTCAAATGAATAAATAAAATCTTTAAAAAAAAAAAAAAATGGAGGCTCTACCTGCTAGGATAAATGAGGTAGAAGAGTGAATTAGTGATATAGAAGACCATATGATGGAAAATAAAGAAGCTGAGAAAAAGAGAGATAAACAACTACTGGATCAAGAGGGCAGAATTTGAGAGATAAGTGATAGCATAAGATGAAACAATATTAGAATAATTGGGATCCCAGAAGAAGAAAGAGAGAGAGGGGTTGAAGGTATATTAGAGCAAATTATAGCAGAGAACTTCCCTAATTTGGGGAAGGAAACAGGCATCAAAATCCAGAAGGCACAAAGAACCCCCCTCAAAATCAGTAAAAAAGGTCAACACCCGGACATCTAATAGTAAAACTTATGAGTCTCAGAGATGAAGAGAAAATCCTGAAAGCAGCTCGGGACAAGAGATCTGTAACCTACAATGGTAGAAACATTAGATTGGCAACAGACCTATCCACAGAGACCTGGCAGGCCAGAAAGGACTGGCAGGATATCTTCAGAGCACTAAATGAGAAAAATATGCAGCCAAGAATACTATATCCAGCTAGGCTGTCATTGAAAATAGAAAGAGAGATAAAAAGCTTCCAGGACAAACAAAAACTAAAGGAATTTGCAAACACGAAACCAGCCCTACAAGAAATATTGAAAGGGGTCCTCTAACCAAAGAGAGAGCCTAAAAGTAACATAGACCAAAAAGAAGAGAGAAAATATACAGTAACAGTCACCTGATAGGCAATACAATGGCAATAAATTCATATCTTTCAGTGTTACCCTGAATGTAAATGGGCTAAATGTCCCAATCAAAAGACACAGGCTATCAGATTGGATTAAAAAAAAAAAAAAAAGGCCTATCGATATGCTGTCTGCAAGAGACTCATTTTACACCCAAAGACACCTCCAGATTGAAAGTGAGGGGGTGGAAAACCATTTACCATGCTAATGGACACCAAAAGAAAGCTGGTGTGGTAATCCTTATATCAGACAAATTAGATTTTAAACCAAAGACTGTAATAAGAGATGAGGAAGGACACTACATCCTACTTAAAGGGTCTATCCAACAAGAAGATCTAACAATTGTAAATATCTATGTCCCTAACATGGGAGTACCCAATTATATAAGCCAATTAATAACTAAAGCAAAGAAACAGATCGACAACAATACAATAGTAGGGGATTTTAACACCCCCCTCACTGAAATGGACAGATCGTCTAAGCAAAAGATCAACAAGGAAATAAAGACTTTAAATGACACACTGGACCAAATGGACTTCACAGGTATATTCAGAATATTCCATCCCAAGGAACAGAATACACATTCTTCTCTAGTGCCCATGGAACACTCTCCAGAAACGATCACATCCTAGGTCACAAATCAGGTCTCAACCAGTACCAAAAGATGGGGATCATTCCCTGCATATTTTCAGACCACAGTGCTTTGAAACTAGAACTCAATCACAAGAGGAAAGTCGGAAAGAATTCAAATACATGGAGGCTAAAGAGCATCCTACTAAAGTATGAATGGGTCAACCAGGAAATTAAAGAAGAATTTAAAAAATCATGGAAACAAATGAAAATGAAAACACAACTGTTCAAAATCTTTGGGATGCAGCAAAGGCAGTCCTGGAGGGAAGTATATAGCAATACAAGACTTTCTCAAGAAACAAGAAACGTCTCAACTACATAACCTAACCCTACACCTAAAGGAGCTGGAGAGGGCGCCTGGGTGGCTCAGTTGGTTAAGCGACTGCCTTCGGCTCAGGTCATGATCCTGGAGTCCCTGGATCGAGTCCCGCATCGGGCTCCCTGCTCGGCAGGGAGTCTGCTTCTCCCTCTGACCCTCCCGACCCTCCTCCCTCTCATGCTCTCTCTCTCTCAGTCTCTCTCTCTCAAATAAATAAATAAAATCTTTTAAAAAAAAATTAAATAAATAAATAAATAAATAAAGGAGCTGGAGAAAGAATAGCAAATAAAGCCTAAACCCAGCAGGAGAAGAGAAATAATAAGTATCAGAGCAGAAATCAATGAAATAAAAATCAAAAGAACAGTAGAACAGATCATCGAAACTAAGAGCTGGTTCTTTGAAAGAATTAACAAGATTGATAAACCCCTGGCCAGACTTATCAAAAAGAAAAGAGAAATGACCCAAATAAATAAAATCATGAATGAAAGAGGAGAGATCACAACCAACACCAAAGAAATACAATTATAAGAACATATTATGAGCAACTCTATGCCAGCAAATTAGATAACCTGGAAGATATGGATGCATTCCTAGAGATGTATCAACAACCAAAACTGAACCAGGAAGAAATAGAAAACCTGAACGGACCTATAACCACTAAGGAAATTGAAGCAGTCATCAAAAATCTCCCAAAAAACAAGAGCCCAGGGCCAGATGGTTTCCCAGGGGAATTCTACCAAACATTTCAAGAAGAATTAATACCTATTCTTCTGAAACTGTTCCAAAAAAGAAATGGAAGGAAAACTTCCAAACTCATTTTATGAGGCCACCATTACCTTGATCCCAAAACCAGACAAAGACCCCATCAAAAAGAAGAATTACAGACCAATATCCTTGATGAACAGGGATGCAAAAATTCTCACCAAAATGCTAGCCAATAGGATCCAACAGTACATTAAAAGGATTATTCACCACGACCAAGTGGGATTTATCCCTGGGCTGCAAGGTTGGTTTGACATCCACAAATCAATCAATGTGATACAATACATTAATAAAAGAAAGAACAAGAACCACATGATCCTCTCAATAGATGCAGAAAAAGCATTCGACAAAGTACAGCATTCTTTCTTGATTAAAACTCTTCAGAGTGTAGGGATAGAGGGTCCATACCTCAATATCATAAAAGCCAAATATGAAAAACCCACAGCAAGTATCATTATTGTCAGAAACACAGCAGGGATATCCCCTATCACCACTGCTGTTCAACATAGTACTAGAAGTCCTAGCCTCAGCAATCAGACAAAAAAGGAAATAAAAGATATCTTAATCGACAAAGAAGAAATCAAACTCTCACTCTTTTCAGACGATATGATACTTTATGTGGAAAATCCAAAAGACTCCACCCCAAAACTCCTAGAACTCATACAGGAATTCAGTAAAGTGGCAGGATAAAAAATCAATGCACAGAAATCAGTGGCATTCTTATACACCAACAACAAGACAAAAGAAAGAGAAATTAAGGAGTCAATCCCATTTACAATTGCACCCAAAACCATAAGATACCTAGGAATAAATCTAACCAAAGAGGCAAAGAATCTGTACTCAGAAAACTATAAAATACTCATGAAACAAATTGAGGAAGACACAAGGAAATGGAAAAACGTTCCATGCTCATGGATTGGAAGAATAAATATTGTGAAGATGTCAATCCTACCTAGAGCAATCCACACATTCAATGCAATCCCCATCAAAATACCATCCACTTTTTTCAAAGAAATGGAATAATCCTAAAATTTGTATGAAACCAGAAAAGACCCTGAATAGCCAGAGGAATGTTGAAAAAGAAAAGCAAAGCTGGCGGCATCACAATTCCGGACTTAAAGCTCTATTACAAAGCTGTCATCATCAAGACAGTATGGTACTGGCACAAAAACAGACACATCGATCAATGGAACAGAATAGAGAGCCCAGAAATGGACCCTCAACTCTATGGTCAACTCATCTTCGACAAAGCAGGAAAGAATGTCCAAAGGAAAAAAGACAGTCTCTTCAACAAATGGTGTTGGGAAAATTGGACAGTCACATGCAGAAGAATGAAACTGGACCATTTCCTTACACCACACACAAAAATAGACTCAAAATGGTGGAAAGACCTCAATGTGAGACAGGAGTCCATCAACATCCTAAAGGAGAACACAGGCAGCAACCTCTTTGACCTCAGCCGCAGTAACTTCTTCCTAGAAACATTGCCAAAGGCAAGGGAAGCAAGGGCAAAAATGAACTATTGGGACTTCATCAAGATAAAAAGCTTTTGCAAAGCAAAGGAAACAGTCAACAAAACCAAAAGACAACCAACAGAATGGGAGAAGATATTTGCAAATGACATATCAGATAAAGGGCTAGTATCCAAAATCTATAAAGAACTTCTTAAACTCAACACCCAAAGAACAGTTAATCCAATCAAGAAATGGGCAGAAGACATGAACAGACATGTCTGCAAAGAAGACATCCAAATGGCCAACAGACACATGAAAAAGTGCTCAACATCTCTCCGCATCAGGGAAATCACAATCAAAACCTCAATGAGATACCACTTCACACCAGTCAGAGTGGCTAAAATTAACAAGTCAGGAAATGACAGATGTTGGTGGGGATGCAGAGAAAGGGGAACCCTCCTACACTGTTGGTGGGAATGCAAGCTGGTGCAGCCACTCTGGAAAACAGTATGGAGGTTCCTCAAAGAGTTGAAAATAGAGCTACCCTAGGACCCAGCAATTGCACTACTGGGTATTTAACCCAAAGATACAAATGTAGGGATCTGAAGGGGTACGTTCACCCTGATGTTTATAGCAGCAATATCCACAATAGCCAAACTGTGGAAAGAGCCAGATGTCCATCAACAGATGAATGGATAAAGAAGATGTGGTGTATATATATATACAATGGAATATTATGCAGCCATCAAAAAAAAAAAATGAAATCCTGCCATTTGCAACAACATGGATGGAACTAGAGGGTATTATGTTAAGCGAAATAAGTTAATCAGAGAAAGACATGTATCATATGACCTCACTGATATGAGTAATTCTTAATCTCAGGAAACAAACTGAGGGTTGCTGGAGTGGTGGGGGTTAGGAGGGATGGGGTGGCTGGGTGAATGACATTGGGGAGGGTATGTGCTATGGTGAGTGCTGTGAATTGTGTAAGAGTGATGAAGCACAGACCTGTACCTCTGAAACAAATAATACATTATATGTTAAAAAAAAAAAAAGAGAGAGAGAGGAAAGAAGGTAGGAAGGGGAAAATGAAGGGGGGGAATCAGAGGGGGAGACAAACCATGAGAGACTATGGACTCTGAGAAACAAACTGAGGGTTCTAGAGGGGAGGGCGGTGGGGGGATAGATTAGCCTGGTGATGGGTATTAAAAATGGCACGTATTGTGTGGAGCACTGGGTGTTATACGCAAACAATGAATCATGGAACACTACATCAAAAACTAATGATGTAATGTATGGTGATTAACATAATATAATAAAATTAAATTTAAAAAAAACAATAGCATTCCAAAATTTACATCTTTGAATTTCAAGGGATCACAAAGAGACAAAGCTCATGGAAGCTGAGAGCAATAGGAAAGGATTAAGTTCTTACTACTATTGCCAACAAATAGAAAATGCTACTTTTAAGTTTGGTATTTTCTTCTGGGCCTCCTTAGGAGTTATTTTAAATTCCTTTCAGAATTAATTTATTATTAATGTATACAGATTTTTTAGGTATGAGAATTTTTCATTAAAGTGATTTTATTTTTGTGGCGCCTGGGTGGCTCAGACTTTAAGTGTCTGCCTTCAGCTCAGGTCATGATCCCAGGGTCCTGGGATCAAGCCCTGCATCGGGCTCCCTGCTCAGCAGGGAGCCTGCTTCTCCCTCTCCCACTCCTTGTGTTCCCTCTCCTGCTGTCTCTCTCTCTCTCTCTCTCTCTCTCTCTCTGTCAAATAAATAACTAAAATCTTTACCAAAAAAAGTGATTTTATTTTTAACTGAAGCAAAAAGTACATTTGGCTATTTACTAACTACAAAATATACAACTCCTGAAAGGTCTGTGGCACCTAAAATAATTTACTACTTTGTTATCCCAAAATGTTTGGATACTTCAATGTCATTGAAAAAATGCCAGAAATATTTCAAGGGATTTCTTTTCCTTTCCACAAAAGCACACTTAATACATTGCTATGTAAAGCTGGCCAGATCATCTGTTCTATTCAAAAGGGAAATCCCCCTTTGGGGGTTTGACTCCTGCCTCAGTGGCAGGAAATAAAACAGGCAAAGGTGGGATTCTCTGGAAATCAGGCAAACCTGGGTTTTGCTGCTTAGGAGATATTTGTTTCCTTGGGCAAAATGGAGTCTTAGCATTACCTCTATTGAAAATTGGGCCTTGGCTCCCTCACCTATAAAATGGAAACAGAAATTCCTACTTTCCAGGGAGAAATGAGATGTTTAAATAAAGTTAAATAAAACTAGAAAATATGTGTAATGTTCACATTGCTAGCACAATGTGCAGAATCGACTATTATACTCAAATAGTCTCTATGATACAAGTAGGAATGGGTGCAGCTTGACCCGGCAGCTATATGGCGATATACCCACCACAAAAGCCATTCCCAGAAACTGTTTTAAGAAAAGAAGTGATCCTGTCACACACATATTGAAATAGGAAGACATAAGAAGGCAAAAGCGGATTTATTTTCTTTAATATTATTATGGTCCCATCTGATCTTAAAAACTAGATTCCTACTTAAACATTCATAACTAATTCATAGCATGAAACAGGACAGGTTTCCAGTTCTCCAGAGAACCAAAGCAATGCAAATCCTGGGTTTTTTGTGTGAGTGCGTTGTTCAAAACTAATGAGAGTTTGCCCCAAACAAAAGTTGGGTGAAAGAAAAGTGGGGCAATTAAAAATATCTTTTTCTAACTAGTTTTCAAGCATCCTTATTTCCAAAATAGAGCAGTATCCTTTCCAGAACTCCATGTCATTAAGAAGATGGGATGGCACTGTCACATATAAAATATGGCTACTTCTGAACTAGGTCTAAAGATATGTGACATTTTTGAAATGTCAGGTACAAGAAAGGCAAACAATTTTATCGAAATGGAAATCATACGTTCAGCATAAAATGCTAGCATCAATGATAATTATATGAATTTCACTTCAATTTTTAAGTGCAAAAAGTAATATTTAGTGAGTTTTCTAAACTTTTCTAGATGTCATCAGTATTTTAAGAACTGATTTCTTTCATTTTATAATAAAGAAATGTTATCCACAACATCACTTTCCAGCCTTTCTGATAGGCATATACTCATGTCAGAAGAAGATGGAAAAACTGAAAATATAATATCTCATTATAGACTATCCACTGTTCAAGCCTCCAGGCTGGCAATATGTATTTAAATAATATGTCATAAAAACCTCTTGGTACATAATGATGTAATAAATAAGAGAACGCCTCTAAGGCTAACTAACTCATTTTCCCAATTGTTAGGTTACTCCCTGCTATGATCCCTTCACCAAGTGAAAGTTTAGGCATATTCCTTTGGGCAAAAGAAATTGTGGTAGGAAAAAAATATTACTTATTCTGGTTGGAATGAAAAAAACACCCTCTTAATCATCTAAAGTGTTCTCTGTGGGTCAGATCTCTCTGTGCTTAGGTCAACTCAACTATAAAATTCTCAGTGATTTTTTTTTTTTAATTTTCAACCTTCCAAGATACATATGTGAAATTGTTCAAAAAAAATTGCCTGTCCACAGAGTATACCTAAGGAAACTAAGACTTCACTCACTGCATTTAAAAATAAAAACAGGGGTGGCTGTGTGGCTCAGTCAGTTAAGTATCTGCCTTCAGCTCAGGTCATGATCTCTGGGTCCTGGGATCGAGCCCCACATCAGGCTTCCTGCTCAGCCCCTCTCTTCCTCTGCCCCTCCCTACCGCTCAATCTCTCTCTCTCTCTCTCAAATAAATAAAATCTTTTTAAAAAATAAAAACAAAAATCTTCCTATCAGAAGAAATTTAATGTTTCACCACATACACATACACACACACACACACAGAAAATTTCACATCAGAAAACAAAACTTATCTTCATTAGTCAGATGGACATTTGGGGAAATTGTATTGGGGTATGAAAAAACAAATGCTAGGAAAATTCATTATATATAATACACACACACACAAATAAACTAAACTTCAGAAAAAAATTATATACACAAACATCTGTACATAGAGTATGATGAGTATGTATGTGTTCATACACATGTAAAGTGAATACAGGTTTGTTTATCAAACCCTGGAAAACTACTTCAAAGGAGTAGTTTCAGGGAAAATGGCAGGAAGTAAGTAGTATCTTACATAGCTGACAGTTTGGAATTGCGATACTTCTGATTATGCTGAGTGAAATAAGTCAATCAGAGAAAGACATGTATCATATGATCTCACTGATATGAGGAATTCTTAATCTCAGGAAACAAACTGAGGGTTGCTGGAGTGGTGGGGATGGGAGGGATGGGGTGGCTGGGTAATAGACATTGGGGAGGGTATGTGCTATGGTGAGCGCTGTGAATTGTGTAAGACTGATGAATCACAGACCTGTACCTCTGAAACAAATAATACATTGTATGTTTAAAAAAAAAAGAAGAAGAAGAAGAAGATAGCAGGAAGGGAAAAATGAAGGGGGGAAATCGGAGGGGGAGACGAACCATGAGAGACTATGGACTCTGAGAAACAAACTGAGGGTTCTAGAGGGGAGGAGGGTGGGAGGATGGGTTAGCCTGCTGATGGGTTTTAAAGAGGGCACGTTCTGCATGGAGCACTGGGTGTTATACGCAAACAATGAATCTTGTTGTAATAATGTAATAATTATATATTATATAAATAATAATCTAATGATGTAATATATGGTGATTAACAACATAATAAAATAAAATTTTTAAAAAAATCACAAGCTTTAAAAATGCCAGTGAACTTCTCTATGAATTTTAACATGGGTATGAATTAAAATTTATTAAACTTTTTTAAAAGTTGCATTCCCAGTACATGAAAAGACATTGTCCTGAGATCACCTCTCTGGAGTAGCTTTCAAGGATTTGTGAAAGAATATTGTGAGCGATAAATTAAAATTGCACAAGAGAGCTGAGTATATAAACTCTGCTAACGTTTCATGGTTCTTTGGTTCCAATCACATCATAAACATTGCTAGACTGGCTCAGGCCAATAGTTCATTAAAATAATGTTTTTATTTTTTTAAACCACTTACTCTTTTAGAATATAACATATTGTGGAGTTTCAGGTGACTATTTTGACTGCCATTCAAGGAAATAAGCTTCTGATTTTGAAAAAGAGAGATATATAGGATCCAGCTTTTTTTTTTTTTTTACCCACACCAGAATGAAGTTTTAATAGTAGTTGTTTTTTACTCTCCAGAACTCAGTATATTCACGTAAAGGTGCTCATAATGTTTTTAATGTAAAATCTTCCATATATAAGTCCCATGAGAAAAGAGAAGTAACCTAGCAAGAATTGAGCTTTCCATATCTGATGTAGTATTTTTTTCTGCAAGTGCCACAGGAAGTTATGCTGAAAAACAATGCTCCTGTTAACATGGCCATCCCACTTCTGATGAGACTTTATTCTTAGCAAATTTAGCCAAGAACATTATTCCATTTATAACATGTATATGCTGTTATTCCTTTAACCTATCACTTACTTAACACACCTGTAGGTGGCATCAGAAATGAGGTCTGAAATGCCAATGGCACCAATTATAAAAAATGTTAAGTAGCATTTCATATGGTGTTGGAATGGGGAGATTCTTACTTAAGATTCATAATTCTTATCAGTATCACAAATGTGTCACTCTCAGAAAATAAAACTGTACTGAAGTAATAGAAGAAATTGTCCAGAAACAGCAAAAGTAGTTTACCTACAATGCAAAATCTTATAACAAAATGAAGCCCTAACTAACAAATAGATGTGTACTGATATCAGGCCCTCAAGGCTATATTGCTGAGATATAAAATATGAAAGACAGAAACTTACATACAGAACCCTTACATTAAATTCATGGTTACATTAGCTAAAAAGAAAAGAGCACAAGAGATATAGAAAAACATCTAAGAAACTCATCAAGATTTATGCTTCAAGCAACGTACTGATATCTGTAGAATATCAAGATATAACGACACTAATAAAACCATTATTATTCTGCTGGAACATTTTAAGAATTCCATTTGTTTATAAATCAAATAAAAATTAGCTGGATTGGCTTAAACAGCAGAAGGATATAGTCTCATACTTCATATATGTGTGTGTATGCCTATATATACATATGTATACACACACAATCACATACACAATATACTCTATACACAATATGCACAATACACAATATACACAAAAACCCATTTGAAAACACCAACCACTCTTCTAAACCACTTTGAACCACACAGTGGGAATCAAACCAAGATTACAGGCTTGAATTTGATGTCAGCATGGAAGAATATTCCAGGATACCTCTATTACAAATCCTTGTTAAACTGAAACCTGTATCTTAGTGATCTACAATAGAAACTATTTCCTGCTCCAGTGCTATTTAGAAGCAGCAGGGAGCAAAAATTGAGTCAGCTAGGTTATCAGGCCAGCCTGAAGGTAATCATGTCAGAAGCAAGTCAGAAAACATTCAAGGATAACACACATGAGACAGGGCAACTTCAGGCCTGGAAACCATAACCAGTGCCTCTTAGATACATTTCAGAAGGCTGGCAATTTTAAGCTAAACAGTCTATGAAATGATCGGTAAAACCATATTGAAAAATTATGATTATAAAGAAATACTACACATAAAAAGTCCTAGAATAGATTACCTTCCTTTCAAGATGAAAATTCTACCTCAGAGTGAATGTTCAGATGGAAAGGAGGTTGTCAGGGAGTATGAATCCACATTGTTTTCTTGTTGATGTTTGTGTTGTGGAGGGACAGGGTGGCTTTGACTTATTTTAAATGTATGTGATTCTACATTGATTATAGCAGTGAAAAGATATGCCTTAGTATAAATTGTGCATTTTGCAAGCTACACCTTGTACTTCGGCACCTTGCAAAATAAACATTAGAATTTAGGAATGTTATTTACCTAATTCTATACTTGTGATCTAGAATACATCATTTTGTACTGGGGCAGAAGCTATATGCACCTCAGGCTTGGAGAAAGTAATATAATGCCCTTATATAGCATCTGATGTAGCTAATTAATGGCATTCTCTATTTTGTTACTTTTGTTTTTTTATATGTCATACTTTCTTAGTATTTCTTAACAGTTTTTTTTAAAGATTTTATTTATTCATTTATTTGACAGAGAGTGAGACAGCACAAGCAGGGGGAGCAGCAGGCAGAGGGAGAAGGAGAAGCAGGGTCCCCACGGAGCAGGGAGCCTGATGCAGGGCTCAATCCCAGGACTCTGGGATCATGACCTGAGCCAAAGGCAAACACTTAACTGAATGAGCCACTCAGGTGCCCCTCTTAACAGTTTTATTGAGGTATAATTGGCATAAAATAAAATGCTCATATTTAAAGTATGCGATTTAATACATGAAGTTCATTATTTTATATACAGAAAACCAATTGTTTCAGTACCATTTGTTGAAATAGTTATCCTTTATTCACTGAATTGCCTTTACACTTTTGTTGAAAATCAGTTGTACACATACATATAAACCTATTTCTGTACTCCATTCTTTTTTGTTGATCTGTTTTTCTAACTTTCTTTTAATACTACACTATCTTGATTACTGTAGCTTTATAATAAATCTTGAAATCATGTATTGTTAATACTCCAATTTTGTCCTTCCTTTTCAAAGTTGTTTTGACTAGTATTGATCCTTTGCATTTCCACATAAATTTTAGAAATAGTTCTTTCAATTTCTGCAAAAATGCCTATTGGAATCTTTGGATCAAATTGCATTAAATCTATAGGTTGGTCTGGGAAGAGCAAACACTTTAACATTATTAACTCTTCTAACCAATTAATATCTCAGGTTATTTAGGTTTTATTTAATTTCTCTTGTCAGTGTTTCATAGTTTTCTGTGTATAGGCATTGTTAATTTGTCAGATTTATATTTCATAGTTTCTAGATCATGACCTGAGCTGAAGGCAGACTTGTAACTGACTGAGCCACCCAGGTGATCCTGAATGTTTTTATGTAAACCAACATTGTATTCTTAAAAGAAATTCCATTTTGTCATACTGTATTAGCCTTTTTAGACACTTTTAGATTATATTTGCCTACATTTAAAAAAAATAAATGTTTAAGGATCATGGGAAGATGGCAGAGGAGGAGGATCTTCACCTCATCCCACAGATACACCTAGATGAAAACCGTATCCGTGCAACTAACCCACATAATGAACCAAAGCCTGGTAGAACAGACTCTACATGGTTAAGGTTAATTGTAGAGAGGAGGTCACACCAAAAATGGTTGGAAGGGCAGAGTCCTGGTCAGGAAGCAAACTAACTCATGAGACTAACCACAAATGGGAGTGACACCACAAGCATGGAGAAGGGAGAGGAACAGACCCCACATTGAGGACCCCAGACACAGGAGACCTGCACTGGGAAGATGAATCACCATAACATTTAGCTTTGAAAGCCAAAGGGGCTTAACTTCATGAGTTTTTACAATCAGTGGGGCTTAACACTGGGAACTTTAAAAATCAGAGGCTAGCTCTGGGAGAGCCAGAAGGCAATAGGAAACTGAGTCCCCACCCTTAAAGAGAAAGCATAATAAACAGCCTGTCCAAGATACAGCATAGAAGCAGCAGTTTGAAAAGGTACTAAGGTATACGGAAGGAGATTTATTTACTAATCTCTGAACATATGCTGAAGGGGCAGGGAACTTTAGGAGACTTTTCCAAGAACAAAAGAACAGGAGGGTGCCATTTCTGTCCCCTGGTCCCCAGCCTAGATAACCAGACACCTGTGGAAAAAGTTCAAACACTCTCAAGATAGCTTATTAACACTGCACATTCTGCCCTTTCATTCTTCTGTGGACCTGCCCCACCCAACTCATCCCACTCAGCAGGAGTCCCTCCAAAGCAGATTTGGTCAGATCTCATCCTGCAAGCAGCTCCAACAGTGACCAGCACCAATCCAAACTGACTCTTGCCTTGGGGAGACAAGAGGATAACCACACATACTAGTTTGATTGCAGTCCCAGCAGTGGGCTGGGGGTAGACATCTGATCTGACTGCTAGCCCCATCCACCAACAAAAACATCACAAGGGGCATCCCAAGGAGAGAAAATATGGTTCAGGGTCACTGTGATCACAACAGACTGGGGGCAGACATCTGATCTGACTACAGGCCTCACCCACCAACAAAATCCTCTCAGGGGAAAGCACAGGGAGAGTGCTCCACGGTCCTGGCAAATGAGCAAAAAACATCTAACCTGACCCAACTACAAGCCTAAGCAGCCCTGACTAGCTTCTTAACAAAACAGGGACCAAACTCTGCCCACAACAGGCAAAGAGGGCCACTGCAGCCCACTGGACTGAAGGTAAATGTGGCTCAACCAGAACAGTAGGGTACATACAACACACATAAGAGACACCCTTGAAATGCCTGGTTCCGATGAACAGGGGACATCACTACAGGGAACTGTAGGATTTCTTCTTCATAAAACCACTACTTTCAAGATAAGGAGACATAGGTAACTTCCTAATTCTAGAAACAAATACAGAGAGTTACACAAAATGAGAAGACAGAGGAATATGTCCCAAATAAAAGAGCAAAACAAAATCACAGCAAGAGAGCTAAATGAAACAGAGATAAGCAACATGACTGATAGAGAATTCAAAGGGGCAGTCATAAAGTTACTTACTGGACTTGGGAAAAAAGTGGATGATCTCAGTGAGACATTCAACAAATAAAATATAAAAAAGAACCAATCAGAGATGAAGAACTCAATAAGTGAAATTAAAAATACACCAGAGGAAATCAATAGTAGACTAGAGAGAACAGAAGAACAGACCAGTGAGCTGGAAGACATGGTAAGAGAAAGCAACCAAGCTAAACAAGAAAAAGAAAAAAAATAATAATAATAAATGAGAATAGATTAAAGGAACTCAATGAAATCATGAAGCATAATAACATTCACCTTATAGGAATCCCAGAAGGAGAAGAGAGAGAAAATGGAGCTGAGAATTTATTTGAAGAAATAACAGCTAAAAACTCTGCTAATCTGAAGAAGAAAATAGACATTCAGATCCAGGAGGCAAAGAGAACCCCCAAGAAAATCTACACAAGGAGGTCCATACCAAGCCACAAAATAATTAAAATGGCAAAAAGTAGTGATAGAGAATTTTAAAAGCAGCAAAATTAAAAAAAAAAAATAAAAAAAAAAAAAAATTACATACAAGGGAAAGCCCATAAGGCTACCAGCTGATTTTTCAGCAAAAACTTTTCAGGCAAGAAGGGAGAAGCATGATATTCCAAAGTGCTGAAAGGAAAAAAAAAAAAAAGTGTACAGCCAAGAATACTCTATCCAGCAAGACAATCATTCAGAATAGAAGGAAAAATAAAGAGTTTCTCAGGCAAACAAAAGTTAAAAGAGTTCATGACCGCTAAACCAGCCCTACAAAAAATTTTAAGGGGACTCTGAATGGAGAAAAGGACCATAAGTAAGAGCAAGAAAAACAGTAAATATATATATTATATATATATATATATATATATCTGTAAAAATCAGTCAAGGGACTAACAAAATAAAAGGATGTAAAGTATGACCATATACCTAAAATGGGGAGTGGGGGGGAGAAATAAAGAATGAGTTCAAACTTGAGCGCTATCACCTTAAATACACACTGCTATATTCCAAAGATGTTATATACAAACCTAATGGTAACCACAAATCAAAAACCAGTAATAGATACGCAAGGAATAAAGAGAAAGGAATCCAAATGTATCGCTAAGAAAACCATTTAATTGTGAGAGAAGACAGCAAGGAATGAAACAGGAAAGCTACAAAAACAACAATAAAACAAGTAACAAAATGGCAATAAACGTAGACTTATCAATAATTACTTTGAATGTAAATGGACTACATGCTCCAATCAAAAGACACAGGATGATGGAATGGATAAAAAAAAAAAAAAAGAAGACCCATATATGTGTTGCCTACAATAGACTTATTTCAGGCCTAAAGACACATGCAGATTGAAAGTGAAGGGATGGAGAAGCATTTACCACGCAAATGAATGTGGTAAGAAAGTCAGGGTAGCAATATTTACATTGGACAAAATAGATTGAAACAAAGACTGTAACAATAGACAAAGAAAAACAATATATAATCATAACAGAAAAATCCAACAAGAAGATACAACAATTGTAAATATTTTTGTAACTAAAGTGAAAGAATTCAAATACATAAAACAGTTAATAAAAAACATAAAGGAAGTAATCAGTAGTAATACAATAATAGTAGGGGCATTTAACACTGCACTTACATAAATGGACAGATCATTCAAACAGGAAATCAACAAGGAAACACTGTCTTTGAATGACACACTGGACTAGATTGATCTAATAGATATATTCAGAACATTTCACCCTAAACCAGCAGTATACACATTCTTTTCAAGTGCACATGGGACATTCTCCAGAACAAATCACAAATTATGCCACAAAACAAGTCCTGACCAATTCAAAAAGTCAAAGTCATACCAGGCATCTTTTCTGAGCACAATGCTATAAAACTAGAAATCAACCACAAGAAAAAATCTGGAAAGAGCACAAATATATAGAGGTTAAATAACCTGCTACTAAACAATGAATGGGTCAATCAAGAAATCAAAGAATACATAGAGAAAAAAGAAAATGAAAACACTATGGTCTGAAATCTTTGGGACCCAGCAAAAGTGGTTCTAAGAGGGAAGTTTATAGCAAAACAGGCCTACTTTAAGAAGCAAGAAAAATCTCAAATAAACAACCAAACCTTACACCTAAAGGAGCTAGAAAAAGAAAAACAAACAAAGCCCAAAGCCAGTAGAAGGGAGGAAATAATAAAGATTAGAACAGAAATAAATGAAATAGAAACAAAACAAAAAACAATAAAACCAGGGCCTGGTTCTTTGAAAAGATCAACAAAAGTTGATAAACTTTTAGCTAGACTCATCAAAGAGAGAGGAGAGAGAGAGGGGGGACTCAAATAAAATCAGAAATGAATGAAGAGGAGAAATAACTGACATTATAAAAATATAAAGGATTGGGCGCCTGGGTGGCTCAGTGGGCTAACCGTCTGCCTTCAGCTCAGGTCGTGATCCTGGGGTCCTGGGATTGAATCCCGTGTTAAGCTCCCTGCTCTGTGGGGAGCCTGCTTCTCCCTCTACCTCTCTCACTCTCTCTCTCTCTCTCTCTGTCTATCATGAATAAATAAATAAAATCTTTAAAAAAATATAAAGGATTATAAGAGAATATTATAAAAAATTATATACCAACAAATAGGACAATCTAGAAGAAATGGATAAATTCCTAGAAACATACAACATTCTAAAACTGAATCAGGAAAAAATAAAAATTTGAACAAATTACTAGCAATGAAATTGAAATTGAATCAGTAATAAAAAACAAAAGTTCAGGACCAGATGGCTTCACAGGTGAATTCTACCAAACATTTAAAGAAGAGTTAATACTTACTGTTTTCAAACTATTCCAAAAAAACAGAAGATGAAGAAAAGCTTCCAATTCATTCTACAAGGACAGCATTACCCTGATACCAAAACCAAGATAAAGACACTACAAAAAAAGAGACCTATAGGCCAATATCTTTGATGTACATACATGCAAAAATCTTCAACAAAATATTAGTAAACCAAATCTAATAATACATGAAAAAATCATTCACCATGATCAAATGGGATTTATTCCAGGGATACAAACTAGGAAATCAATCAATATGATGCATCACATTAACAAGAGAAAGGATAAAAACCTCATGATCATTTCAATAGACCCAGAAAAAGTATTGGACCACGCACAACATAAATTGATCATAAAAACTGTCAACAAGGTGGAACAAGATGGCAGAGGTGTAGGAGACCTGGATTTCGTCTGGTCCCAGGAATTCAGCTGGATAGGGATCAAACCATTCTGAACACCTACGAACTCAACAAGAGATCGAAGAAAAGAATAGCAACAACTCTCCAAACAGAAAAGTGACCACTTTCTGGAAGAGTCGTATTCTATCCCTTCATAGTAGTTACCCTTATTTTTGGCATATATATGTAAGTTGTTCTCTCTTCAAAATTTTAAGATATAGTTTCCTCTAACAGATCAAAATATACCCTAAATCTCTACTGTATGACTTTGTTCTAATGTCCTACCTGATCATATTCTCTCCCTTTTTTTTTTTCTTAATCCACTTCTTTCTTTTTTCAAACAACTTCTTATCAATTCCTTTTACAAAATCTTTTATAATTTTCATCTTTACAGTCATATTCCATCCCTTCATCATATTAACCCTTATTTTTGTACATATGTAAGTTTTTCTTTCTTTAAAATTTTGGAGTCACTTTCTTCTAACAGACCAAAATACACGCCAAATCTAGTGTGTGGCACTGATCTATGCACCAGCCTGATCATATTTGATCATTCTCTGCTTTTTTTGTTTTGTTCTGTTTTTGTTTTTTTTAATCTTTTTCTTTTTCTTTCTTTTTCTTTTTTCTTTCTTTCCCTTTCTTTTCCCCCAGTTTCAGGTCTTTTCTGATTTTTTGAGTGTATATTTTCTGAGGACATTGTTATCCTGTTAGCATTTTGTTCTCTCATTCATCTATTGTCCTCTGGACAAAATGACAAGATGGAAAAAATCACCTCAACAAAAAGAACAAGAGGCAGTACCGACCACCAGGGACCTAATCAATACGGACATTACTACGATGTCGGAACTAGAGTTCAGAATGATGATTTTAAAGATACTAGCTGGGCTTGAAAAACACATGGAAGTTATTAGAGAAATCCTTTCTGGAGAAACAAAAGAACTAAAATCTAACCAAGTCGAAATCAAAAAGGCTATTAATGAGGTGCAATAAAAAATGGAGGCTCTAACTGCTAGAATAAATGAGACAGAAGAGAGAATCAGTGATATAGACGACCAAATGATGGAAAATAAAGAAGCTGAGAAAAAGAGAGATAAACAACTACTGGATCATGAAAACAGAATTCAAGAGATAAGCGATACTATAAGACGAAACAACATTAGAATACTTGAGATCCCAGAAGAAGAAGAGAGAGAGGGGCAGAAGGTATATTGGAGCAAATTATAGCACAGAACTTCCCTAATTTGGGGAAGGAAACAGGCATCAAAATCCAGGAGGCACAGAGAACCCCTCTCAAAATCAATAAAAATAGGTCAACATCTGACATCTAATAGTAAAACTTACGAGTCGCAGAGAAAAGAGAAAATCCTGAAAGCAGCTCAGGACAAGAGCTCTGTAACCTACAATGGTAGAAACATTAGATTGGCAACAGACCTATCCACAGAGACCTGGCAGGCCAGAAAGGACTGGCAGGATATCTTCAGAGCACTAAATGAGAAAAATATGCAGCCAAGAATACTATATCCAGCTAGGCTGTCATTGAAAATAGAA
>NW_022589732.1:8190995-8266948 GCF_004348235.1 Phoca vitulina
TGGGAGGATGGGTTAGCCTGGTGATGGGTATTGAGGAGGGCACGTTCTGCATGGAGCACTGGGTGTTATGCACAAACAATGAATCATGGAACACTATATCTAAAACTAATGATGTAATGTATGGGGATTAACATAACAATAAAAAAATTTTAAAAAAATAATAAAAAAACAAAAAAAAACAAAAAACAAAAACAAACAAAAAAAATAAAAGTATGCTATTTAGCTTCTAAATATTTAGAGACTTTCTAGAGAACTTGCTGTTATTAATTCCTAGTTTAAATCTAATTTAATTCTAATTTAATTTATTCAGTTCAGAAAACATACTCTTTATGATGCAAAACCTTTTAAATTTATTGACACTTGTTTTATAGCCTCAAATATGGCCTATCTCAGTAAATATTCTGTGTTTACTTGAAAATAATTTGTATTCTATGGTTTTTGAATGGATAGTTCTATAAAAGTTATTGGATTAAGTTGGATGATAGTGTCAGTCAAGTCATCCAAATACTTACAGAATTTTTGGTCCATATGTTCTATCAACTATTGAGAGTGAGGTGTTAAAATCTCCAAATTTAAGTGTGAATTTGTTTATTACTCCATCATATTTGTAGGGAGTCCCCTTTCTTTTAAAAATTATTGTATCTTCTCTTCCTCTATCTTTTCATTGTATTCTTCTTTGTTCTTTTTAAGGATATTGGTAGTACTAAATAACACCCATGGTTACATTAGTTTTTGTCCTAACCTTCATCTCTCCATTTCTAAGACAACTAGGTCTTTCTAGCTCCTGTTTGGAAAAAAAAAAAAAAATCCTTCATTCTCTCCATAAAATGGGCATCCCTCCCAATCATACACAACACAATCCTCCTAGACACAAACAGTTTCAAGTCACAGAGTCGTCTTTGATGCCTTTTTATAGAAAACACACACAACTTCTCAATTTCAATCTTTATTCAATTAGTGTATAGTGCTCCCTCTGTTATGTTATCAGTGCATGACCCTAGTTCATGCTGTAACATCTTAAAACCTCTTCGGCGCTTAGAATAGTATTGTGCATATCATCAGTGCACAATAAAAACAACAGCATTCCCAGGTTCAACATTTCCTACAGAGCACAGAGTAAATGTTTCAGTTTTTATTCAGGTTCTAAACTAGTTGTTCTTTCTTGCTTTATCCCACAGCCGTTCTTCCATTCCTTCTTCATTTTCTTCCTTCAAAAAATATTTACACACTCTCTAAAAATCTCTTCTTTCACACAATTAGTCTATTTATTATCTTTAGAAGATAGTTTAAATTTTCTATTTGGACTATGCAATCTATTTCTCTATGCAAGTCCTGCAAGACCCAATTTTAGTCCATCTTCTGAATGAAGATTTTCTGCTTTTAAAGAAAAGAAAATTTCTCTCTTTTCTGAGCATATTCTTGTCCATGTACATAAACACACTGAAAAGCAGTGGGTTAAAAAGGAAAAACACGAAAGCTACTATTAATTATTAATTATATGAGAATGGTCAGGAGTCTGACTTAAAGTGAAAGAAATGGGAAGGGAAAAGTCAGCTTGCTCAGGGGAAGTGTCTTCATGATAGAAGTGGTGGAAAGATAGTTCCTTTCTCTCAAAAACAATAAAGAATTGTGAGGAATACATAAATAAATAGTCCTTCCCACCATGCAGAGACCATATGAAAAGTGGGAGTTCACCAGAGCATAAATAGAAGAAAAAGTTCAGTTTGTTGGCAGAAAAGATTTGAAGCCACAGTAATGAGAGAATCGTTCAGTAAAATCAAGTGTGAAATTCACAGGGGGAAACCAAGGCTTATGGTATAAAAACACTAGGAGGAAAAAGATATTGGAAAAGCCTATACTGTATATGGTTAGCAGATTTAGTAGAAAAGACAAGAAACACATGGGAAGATTACAAAAGAAGATATAATAATAAAAATACAAAAGAGAATGTTTAAAATAAATGAGAATAAATCATCACATATGTCCAGTTTAAGCATTTAATAATGCCTATTTAAATAAAGAACAAACCATTCTTTAAAAATCTCTTCTTCATTTTAAAGTTCTAAGAACATTATGGAGGAATTTTTCCTATTAGTAAAATGAACTTCAGTTATAACAACTCACTGTTTGACATTTTATTAATGTCTAATAAGGCTGGATTCATATTTATTAAGTCTATATTCATGTTGTGTACAAAGTATGGAGAAAGAGAACTACAAAATGAATGTCTAAACAGGGATAGGCACAGTGCATTTGAGTTATGGCCATTTTTAGTCTTACAAAATAACTACATTTTAATGTTTTATATCTTCTCTTCCCAACTGGATCTTAAACTCTGTGAGACAAGGACTCGCTCTTATATTCTGTGTATCACATATAGTATCTAGCATGGTAGACATTAAATAAAGATTTGATGATTTATTCTGTGATTGTTAATCTTAGTTGTAGGAATTTATCAATATCTTTCCTATATTCCAACTCACTGGGAGTGCCAAGTACCCTTAAGATTACATCCTTGGATTATATACAGAAACTAACTCAAAGTATCTATTACTTGGGGAGAAAATATATGGATAATAAACAAGTGATAAGATGTACTAGAGTTAGCTACCTATTTCAAAAATACATTCCATGTGAGAGGGAAGATATAACAACCAACACCACAGAAATACAAACAACTATAAGAGAGCATTATGAAAAACTATATGCTAACAAATTGGACAAACAAGAAGAAATAGATAAATTCCACAAATATATAACTGCCAAAACTAAAACAGGAAGAAATAGAAAATTTGAACTGACTGATAATCAGCAAAGAAATTGAATCAAAAAACTCCCAAGAAACAAAAGTCCAGGACCAAATGGCTTCATAGGTGAATTCTACCAAACGTTTAAAGACTTAATACCTATTCTTCTCAAACTATTCCAAAAAAAAAACAGAAAAGGAGGGAAAACTTCCAAATTCATTCTATGAGGCCAGCATTATCCTCATACCAAAACCAGATAAAGACACCACTAAAAAAAGAGAACTACAGGCCAATATCCCTGATGAACATAGATGCAAAAATCCTCAACAATATACTAGCAAACTAAATTCAACAATACATTAAAAAATCACTCACCACAATTAAGTGGGGTTTATTCTTGGGTTGCAAGGATGGTTCAATATTTGCAAATCAATCAGTGTGATACATCACATCAATAAGAGAAAAGATAAGAACTATACGATCATTTCAATAGATGCAGAAGGAGAATTTGACAAAATACAACATATATTCATGATAAAAACTCTCAAAAATTTGGTTTAAAATGAATATACCTCAGCATAATAAAGGCCATATATGAAAAACCCATAGCCAACGTCATCCTTAATGGGGGAAAACTGAAAGCTTTTCTTCTATGATCAGGAACAAGACAAGGATGCTCACTCTTACCACTTTGATTCAACATACAAATGTCTGATTCATCAGACAAGAAATAAAATTCATCCAAACTGTTAAGGAAGAAGTAAAACTTTCAATATTTGCAGATAACAGATATTATATATAGAAAACCTGAAACACTCCATCCAAAAAACTGCTAGATCTGATAAACAAATTCAGTAAAATAACAGGATACAAAATCAATGTATAGAAATCTGTTGCATTTCTAAACACTGGTAATGAAGCAGCAGAAAGAGAAATCAAGAAGTTGATCCCATTTACATCAAAAACCATAAGATACCTAGGAATAAACATAACTAAAGAGGTAAAAGATCTGTACTCTGAAAACCATAGAACACTGATGAAAGAAATTGAAGATGACATAAAGAAATGGAAAAACATTCAATGCTCACGGATTAGATGAACAAATATTGTTAGAACGTCTATACTACCCAAAGCAATCTACACATTTAATGCAATTGCTATCAAAATGCCAACAGCATTTTTCACAGAACCAGAACAAACAATTATAAAATTTGTATGGAACCACAAAAGACCCAAATAGCCAAAGCAATCTTGAAAAAGAAAAGCAAAGCTGGAAGCATTACAATTCCAGACTTCAAGTTATATTACAATGCTGTAGTAATCAAAACAATATGGTACTGGCACAAAAATAGACACATAGAGCAATTAAACAGAATAGAAAACCCAGAAATAAACCTACAACTCTACGGTCAATTTTCAACAAAGCAGGGAAGAATATCCAATGGGAAAAAGACAATCTCTTCAACAAATGGTGTCAGGAAAACTGGACAGCAACTGGAAAGAAAGAAACTGGACCACTTTCTTACATCATACACAAATATAAATTCAAAATGGGTTAAAGACATAAATGTGAGACCTGAAACCATAAAAATCCTAGAAGAGAACACAGGCAGTAACTTCTTTGACATCAGCCATAGCAACTGTTTTCTAGATATGTCTCCTGAGGCAGAAGGGAAACAAAAGCAAAAATAAACTATTGGGATTATATCAAAATAAAAAGCTTCTACACAGCGAAAGATACAATCAACAAAACTAAAAGACAACCTATGGAATAGGAGAAGATATTTGCAAATGACATATCCAATAATGGGTTAATATGCAAAATACAATAAGAAGTTATACAACTAAAAACCCAAAAAGCAAAAAAATCCAATTAAAAATGGGCAAAAGACATGAACATACATATCTCCAAGGAAGGCATACAGATGACATACAGACATATGAAAAGATATTCATCATTGGTTACCATCAGGGAAATGCAAATCAAAACTACAATTAGATATCACTTCACACCTGTCACAATGGCTAAAATCAGCAACACAAGAAACAACAGGTGTTGGTGAAGATATGGAGAAAAAGGAATCCTCTTGTACTGTTGGTGGGAATGCAAACTGGTGCAACCACTCTGGAAAATAGTATGGAAGCTCTTCAAAAAGTTAAAAATAGAAGTACCCTATGAGCCAGCAATTATACTACTGGGTATTTACCCAAATACAAAAACACTAATTCAAAGGGATACATGCACCCCTATGTTTATAGCAGCATTATTTACAATAGCCAAGATATGGAAGCAGCCCATCAATTAATGAATGGATGAAGAAGATGTGGTATACACACACACATACACACACAAAATGGAATATTTTTGAGCCATAAAAAGAATGAAATCTTGCCATTTGCAACAATATGGATGGAGATTGAGAGTATAATGCTAAGTGAAATGTCAGTCAGAGAAAGACAAATACCATATGATTTCACTCATGTGTGGAATTTAAGAAACAAAACAAAGGAACAAAAGGAAGAAAAAAGAGAGAGAGAGAGACAAATCAAGAAAGAGACTCTTAATTGTGGAGAACAAACTGATGGTTACCAGAGGGGAGGGGTGAAGGCGGTGGGTTAAAAAGGTGATGGGTATTTAGGAGAGTACAGGGTGATGTATGGAATTGTTGAATCACTACATTGTACACCTGAAATTAATATAACACTATATGTTAACTAATTAAAATAAAAACATTATGTCCATATGTTGGTGTTAACTAACTAGGCAACCACTGAGAATATAGACAATCAGTACAGGCAATACTCTCCAAGGTTTCATATTGTATCTTCACAGAAAAAATCTATGGTAATCAGGACTGAAATGCAGTTAAATCATCTTGAAATGTTATCATTTTAGATTTACTTATGGCGAAGTGTTTTGGTTTATTCAATCTTAATTGGTAGGGAATTTCAACTAATTTTCAATTTGTTATAATGTCAAAGTCACACAACCTAGAGTCTTGGTAGGTTTTTGTTTTCTGAGAACAGTAAAAAGTAGAAGTAAATTTTACAGAAACAGTATAATCCCAAGCATATATTGGCGATGATATTGCCACTAACTGAATAACATACTTGGTCATATTGGATATTAACTCTAGTGAGACTATATTCTGGGGGGCCTGGTATGCACAGCCTAAGACCGAGAAATATACAGAGGTGTCTTAGTTTGCTATGCTGCATAACAAAATGCCACAGACAGACTGCCTTAAACAACAGAAATTTATTTTCTCAGTTCTGGGAGCTAGAAATCCAGGATTAAGGTATCAGTGGATTTCATTTCTTCTGAGGCTTCTCTCATTGGCTTGCAAATGGCTGCCTTCTCACTTTGTCCTCACATGCCCTTTCCTCTGTGTGCATATTCCTGGTGTCCCTATGTGTCCACATTTTCTATTCTTATAGATACCAGTCATACTAGATAAAGCCCACTCTAACAGCCTCATTACAACATAATCAGCCCTTTAAAGGCCTTATATCCAAATAGTCACATTCTGAATTACTCAGGATTAGGGCTTCAACATGAATTTAGAAAGGCATACAATTCAGCCCATAACAAAATGCCAGAGAGCTATAGGGAAATTCCAGGAAAGAGAAAGTTCTCTCAAATGTTATTTTTACTGAGTATCACTGAATTTTGAGCCAGAAGATGGCTAAAACTACACAGGCAATGAAGAAATCTATCTGAAAGCTTCCCTAATTACTGCCAGCTTCTGCTTCCTTAACCAGGCACTTTACCCAAGAAAATGAATTCCATTCATATGGACAGTTACTCCTCATTTGGTGGAATAATACTTTGGAAATATTAACCAATGTGTTTTTGTTTTTTTCTTTTCCTTCTTCTACCTCTGATATTTTATTTCTTCCCCAACTCCACTTAGCTTTGATTCTATGCTTACCATCTCAGGGAAGTGATGTCCAGTAGAAAGTAGTGGCTTTTAAGTATCAAAAAAGTTTAGGCCCTGTGGGGAGCAGGAAGGATCTGGCATAAGTGCTCTCCCAGGCCCCATTTCCTCCAGATCAAACACAAAAGGATAAACAACAGTCACAGAGACATTATATGGACTTGAGGAAGAATATAGGGAAATAACAAGATTTCAGGGTAGCATGGCTAAGCTCTGTGTCTCCATGGAATTTCCTGTGCCTCAGTGTTGCACAAGAACATGATTCCCATCTGCCAAAAGGAGCTTTGACATAGCTGACACAGGACTCTGAGGACATGAAAAAGTATTGGTTCAACTGCAACTAGCATGGGTTATGGGCTAGACAGGAGGAGTCTCAGCAAATGCCAGATAAAATGGGACATCAGAGATCCTTACCTCTTGCCACTATAGAAACTACCAGAAATTAGTTGGAACACTGGAAAAAATCTGAGAGAATCCCCCAAAAACTAAGGTTTAGTTTTTGCCATTCTGACTCAAAATTAAAATTATTTAGGAATCAATGATATTATAATAGCAATGTAATAGAATGACGGTAGCTATATTTGTAGTGAACACAACATAATATATAAACCTGTCAAATCACTACCTCTGCACACCTGAAACTAATGTAACATTGTGTGTCAACTATACTCAAATAAAAAAAAAATATTTAGGAAAAAGTTAATTTTTGAATGCCTGAGTTTATGACTTCCCTTATGTGAACAAATACTTGTCTTGTTCCCTCCTCACTACTTCTCCACTCATTCACACTGCCTACAAAATCATGGATTATACCAAAGTTATTATTGGCCATTACAAACAACAATTGAAATTAGATCAATTCATATGCATGTTCGCATGTATAGGCAATGCACAGTCATTTCAATGTCCACTTTTTAAGGCTTCCTAGGCTGGCAAAATATGGCTTCCTATGTATTAAGAGATTTGAAAATGTATCAACAGCCATGGCTGATTAGAAGCCTCACCAAAATTTTCTTTAATAATCAAATCAGAACCCCAACATGTAGAATTTCATTGTTTTAGTAAAAAAGAAAAATCCAATTATGGTATTTGAAATGCCAACTATTAGAAATTAAGAAGAAAGCTAACACAATATGCTGCTTGGTCTCCCTTGATAAAGCAGTTATAAAAATATATCCATGAGTCCATCCTCAAAGAATAAAGTCAATTGTAGCAACATAGAATGTTGGAAATAGAAAGGTTCTGAGAAACCATCTGGTCAAATATTCTCATTAACAGATATGAGAATTGAGATTCAGAAACATTAAAAGATTTGTTTAGGGGTGCCTGGGTGGTTCAGTCAGTTAATCGTCCAACTATTGGTTTCGTCTCAGGTCATGATCTCAGGGTCATGAGATTGAGCCCCACGTTGGGCTCCATGCTCAGTGTGGAGTCTGCTTGAGATTCTCTCTCCCTCTCTCTTTGCCCTTCCTGCTTGTGCAGACTTGCTCTTTCTCTCTTTTTCTCTTTCTCTAAAATAAATAAATAAATCTTTATTTAAAAAAATAAAGATTTGTTTAGGTCAATGGCAGTCACTGGCAGATCTAGTTTGAAAGATCTCTCCACATTCCACTTCTTTTTCTGCATTCCTTCTCAAAGTCAGAACAGAATGACTTCCTCAAGATTTTCTTACTCTTCTATAAGAGCAATTACATAACTGACACTGATTTAAACATTAAAACTATTTACAATAGTGAATAAGAAAAAGCTGAAATAAAGAAAAAATAAATAAATAGAGCTGCATCAAACTCAGTATCTTCTGCACAGCAAAGGAAACCATCAACAAAATAAAAAGGCAACCTACTGAGTGGGAGAAAATATTTGCAAATCATATATCTGATAAGGGGTTAATATCCAAAATATACAAAGAACTCATACAACTCAACGGCAAAAGTACAAACAATCTGATTTAAAAATGGGCAGAGGATCTGAATAGACATTTTCCCTAAGAAGACATACAAATGGTGCACGGGTGAAAAGTGCTCAACATCACAAATCATCAGGGAAATGCAAATCAAAACCGCAATGGAATATTATTCAGCCATAAAAAGGAATGAAATCTTGCCATTTTCAACAACATTGGATAGGGCTAGTGAGTATAATGCTAAGTGAAATAAGTCAAAGAGAGACAAATACCGTATGATTTCACTTATATGTGAAATTTAAGAAACAAAACAAATGAACAAAGGAAAAAAAAAAGAGACAAAAAACAGACCCTTAACTTTAGAGAACAAATAGATGATTACCAGAGGGGAGGTGGGTAGGGGAATGGATGAAATAAGTAAAGGGGATTAGGAGTACACTTATCTGGATAAGCACTGAATAACATATAGAATTGGTGAATCACTATATTGCATACCTGAAACTAATATAACACTGTATGTTAACTATACTGGAATTTTAAAAAATGAACAAATAAATGAACAAACAAAACCACAATGAGCTATCACCTCACACTTCTTAACATGACTATTATCAGAAAGACAAGAATTAACAAGTATTGGCAAGGATGAGGAGAAAAGGTAACCCTTGTGTACTGTTGATGGGAACGTATATTGGTGCAGTCACTATGGAAAATAGTATGGAGATTCCTAAAAAAATTAAATATAGAACTATCATATCATCCAGCATATTTATCTGAAGAAAATCAAAACACTAACTCGAAAAGCTATATGCATCTTTTATTCACTGCAGCATTATTTATAATAGTCAAGATATGGAGACAACTTAAGTGTCCACTACAGATGAATGGATAAAGAAAATGTGATATATGTATATATTACCTCTCCCTCTCTCTCTCTCTCATACATATATATATGTATATATATACTCTCTATATATGGAATATTATTATTATACATACAATAGAATATTATACAGCCATAGAAAAAAAATCTTGCCATTTGCATCAGCATGGATGGACTTTGAGGGCATTATGCTAAGTGAAATAAGCCAGACCAAGAACAACAAATACCATATGATCTCACTTATATGAGGAATCAAAAAAAAAACAAAACATAACAAAAATAAACCACCAAGCTCACAGTTACAGAGAATAGATTGGTAGTTGCCATAGGCAGGAAGTGAGGGAAGGGGTAGGCGAAACAGGTGAAGGTAGTCAAAGGGTACAAACTTCCAGTTATAAAATAAGTAAGTCAGGGGATGTGATATACTGCATGGTGACTATAGTTAATAATACTGTATTGCATATTTGAAAGTTGCCAAGACAGTAGATCTAAAAGTTCCCATCACACACACACACACACACACACACACAATTCTGTAACTATGTGTGGTGACGGATCTGAACCGAACTTAATGTAGTGATCATTTCACAGTATACACAATTATCCAATCATTATGCTGTACACCTGAAACTAATGTAATATTGTCTGTCACTTATACCTCAATTTTTTAAAGAAGAGACAAGAGAATGCTTTAACCCCAAAAGCTGGGCTTTCCCCTTTGAGAAAATACTTTTTCTCCCTGATAAAGTATTTGCTTTCTTAAGTTTCATCCATCACTAATGACATAGTTTGCTGACAGAAGGATGGACTATCCTAGACTGTTTAGGATATAATAAACTCTGTGTAAATAATTCTTCAACAATAAGGAAAGTTGAGTTTTAAGAAAACATGTATATGTAACTCCTAAAGCAAATGCAAAATTCTTTACTAAGTGTTTTTTTTTTCCTGAAGTTATCTCTGTGATAATTCAGTATCTATTATGGACATATATTCAAGACATATTTGAACATATAATTCAAAATATATATTTGAACTATATTTTGAAATATAATTTGAAGTAACAAACTAAATAACTATTTGAGTTATTTATAATTCAAGGTCAAAACAAATCTCAGAAGTTTGTTATGCACTTGCCCTGATTATAGTTTTGGAATTCTCTTTGCATTAGGTATGTTGTAAATGATACCATTTCTTTATACATTTACTGTTTTCTCTCTGTAGAATATCTTTTAAATATACTAATAATCTGATTGTGCTTTGTCTTAGAACCTTAACAAAATTATTAGCAGTTCATGTCAAAATGCTTTTTTAAAGTTGCAGATAAATGGATTCAGGGTCAGCCACCTGAAAAAGGTAATGTGGAAATGTACTCCCAAAGACATTTGTAGTGGATAAAAGTAGTACTGTTTTCTATCAATTGATACTAACCTCAAAGTGATTTATTTGTTAGAAGTACATATTCCCTGTACAGTCAAGTAATATGGGCCTTGGAATACACAATCTCATTAAGAAACTTTAGCAAAGTAAAGAACACAAAATACATCCTAATCTTTAGTTTCAGAAACTTCAAAAAGGATTAGAACGATGTAAAAAACAAAAACCCAGCTATATATCATGAAATTCAAGAAATGTATAAATGAAAACACTTGACCGTTCTAAGAATGTATCATCCTAAGTGTCTTTCATTCACATCTTCTGTCATTCAATCCGCTTTTGTCTTCCTTGTTCCTCTTTATGTTGCTTTCCCCGTTCAACATAATTTAGGGCCGTTTGGTTGTCATTCTTTTCATAGTTCCTACTTTTCTCATGTTTTTGCTCTTTAGAAGAGTATGTGGCTGGTGGTTTACACTCTTCCCAACTGCCTACCCCCAACCCCATACCCAACCATCTTTTCGGGCCTCATCTGTCTTCTCTAGGTCAGAACCTCCCTCACACCAAAAATAAGTTTCCCTAATGTCCTCTTGATATGGGTCCAATACTAGCATAGCTGAAATAAAGCCAATATAGTTGTTTATATCTTCTAACCTGATATTTATTAGCCACAAATCTTAGAAATGGAAGGGTGGTGAAGAGTTCCCTGAAGATGCTCAAATGTTGAACAGTAAACAGGTAATAAGATCTAAGACTCAATGAATGTGGGGAATTTCCAAAAACATATGAACTTCAAAATACCAGTGATTTCCCCTAGGAGATTTAGAGCACAGGATTTTCTCATTCTTGACAAGAAATGATGAAGGAAATAAATGAGAGGTAAACATTTGACCCGCATATTAAGTAAGAATGTATTGTCTCAAAGAGCTGCCTTTGGCTCTGATGTTTCAATATTGTTCAAGAAGGTAGCTAGTCTCAGTTTTAGAAATGTGTATCTGAAAGTTACCAACAATTTTATCCCTAGATATCAAAATGTGGATAAGTTAATACATGCCAAAGCAACCATTCACTCAAAATCCTCTCTCTCTCTCTCTCTCTTTCTCTCTCTTACACACACACACACACACGCACACCATACCAAGGCAAAAGGCAATTGAATACACTGTCACCTCTCCTTGGCCTACAGATGTTATGACATACCACAGTGGGTCTCTTTCCTTTGGCATCTATAGTAGCATAGTGAAAGCCCTGCTTGAAATTGAGCAACACATTCTCATGCTCAATGACTTTCTTTTATATTTCCTCTGATACAAATAGAAAAGACACCTCACATTCAGCCTCCTAGGCTAGACTGCACCACAGATAAGCAATTACCTTTAGAACATGTCTATATGATAACCGTGGAAAGCATAGACTTAACCACTCTCTGGGTAGTTTCCCTGGGGGCACTGGGCAAAGTTGGGTGCTGGGATAGGAAACTCTCTGTAGACTTTTATTAACATACAAATACCTTAACTAAGGAGTCCTCCATATACCCCACAGACTTCCCTACCCTCCTTCCAAAACCCTCAAGATAACGGAGTTTTAGCTCCATAGAGTTGGCCTGAGAACCATAAAGCTAGCAGGATGCTATGATCTGGGTCCCTCCATCCCCCTTGCCCATCCATACTTTATTTCTCCTTTTTTATCAGACAGAAATAAGTTCCAATATCTTTTAAATTAGTCCTGTCTCTATCAATACTAACTAGCAGGAATCTCACTTTGGTTCCTGCAACTGCCTTACCTCCCATCTTTCCTCTTAATCACTATGGCTTTTTTCTTTTTGAGGTTTTGATTCCAGAAGTAACTCAGAGAATCTTCCTCATTTGACAATGTTAAGCACTTTGGTACTCTAAGTGTTCTAAAATATAGCGCCTGGCAGGACTTTTGTTATTTGCTTTTTGTCTTCACCATAACACAGATCTTAATTAAAGAACTTAATGAATATATCACATGGTGCTAGAAGCTCAGTTTACAGCACTGCGTTGTCAGTCCTCAACCGATGGATTGTATCCTGGCACCACTGTCATCATACACCATCACAAAACTGTGCTAAAACCTTGCGGGTCCCCCAGAGTCTCATTCTCCAGAATGGTAGATTCAGGAGAATCATGGTAATTCAGAGTTTTCTTGATTCCATCCTGTCCACCTATATTTTATTTTCAGAATAGTGCCTGAATCATTATTTAAAACCAAGTCACCCTCCTGACAAAACTTCTAATGGCATCACATATCATTCAGGCTACTCACCATGTTTATAAGGCCTGTTGCTTCTGGCCCCCTGGTATCTCTCTACTCTCAACTCCTATTACTCTCTCCTTCACTCACTCCTTTCCTATGACACTGGATTCTTTGTTATTTCTTAAGCATGCATCACAAATTCCTAATTGTCTTTTTTCCCCAACCTCCTCTCCATTTACCTTTCTCCTATCCTCCTCCTTTCTTCCATATTTCTAACTGGCTACTTCCCTAATCATAGTCCCCTCTAGATTCCCAGCTAAGGTCTCCTCATCACTACACTCTCCCCTTTCAGACCAATGTCTAACTTCCTTCCCTACTCTTAGCTCCAGCCTCCTTGGGGCCTTTCTTTCATTGTGTACTTTACACCCAATACTTTAATCATGCAAGGCATTTATCCTTTATTTGATTTCTCTAATTTGAATACCTACTGAGAATACCTGTTCCAAAACACAGCCAATATTTCTGAGATCACACTTTGTGGAGAGGAAGAGTCAAACAGAAGGGGCTGAGAAAAATAAACTAATAATTTGGTATTTTTCTCTTTTAAAGTATCTAAAATGCCAGGAGTACTATTGATACTCACAGACCTTCCAGTAAGCTCTGCCCTTCACTCCTTGCTACATGGAACAGCACTCCTCTGTGCTTAAACCTTGGCTTCCCTAAGTAACAACAGTGAGGCCCCAGATAAATGTTTCTCAACATGTGTTGCCCATTTCCTTAATGTCTTAAAAAGGGAGGGAGGGGTGTATCTAAAAGACATAAAGGTTTGTGTGTTTTGTTGCCGTCTGGATTGAAGAAGGACACTGCTTTCTAGTGTGGAGACAATATGAAGAATGCAAGTGCTTAGGGAAGAGAAAGAACAAATTGATCTTTTCAATTCATCCTTTCAAATCAATGCAATATCTTTTTGCATTCCATATTGTTTTCCAGGTGTACAGAGTATCCATTTCCTTTTCTCTCTTCTCATTCTAATTATTTGTTTCAGAGGTCCCTACAATAATCACAGTAGTTCACATGGTGACAGCAATATTTTGCAATACTAATTCATATTACCCTCAAATAGGCATATGTGAAGATATAGACATATCAGTCATGAAATGTGATATCAAATCTTTATGCAAGCAATTACAAGGACACTAAACACTATAAAGTATAAAAATATTTAATGATTTAAATACTTTAAAATTTCAGTTTTATTTAAGTAATTTTGAGTATTGATATGCACATTAATTATAATTGGTAATTTTTTCTTTTTTTTATTATGTTATGTTAATCACCATACATTACATCATTAGTTTTTGATGTAGTGTTCCATGATTCATTGTTTGCATAATTGGTACTTTTTAAAAGTTATACTGAAAGAAAAAAATTTAGAAAACACATGAAAATAATTCTACTTTTTTAATTTTACATTTTCTGAGTATGCATATTTGATATTCATTTATTATTTTCAAGTGCAATAAAAATAGTTTCTTATTCTCTTTTGGTGATTATTTTATACTTTTTTCACAAATAGTACTTACGCAACCATAATATTGAACTAGTCTAAATTTTGCACATTTGAATATAATTATATTTTATATGTTAATCCTTTAAATCTTTACTGTCAATAGAACACAAATTATGTAAAAACTTATTATAACCTAATAAGTCGTTTCACTGAAATAACATAAAAATATTATGGAATTAATGTATAATATGTATGAATCATGTCTGTCTATAGGCTCATCAATCAGAATCCCAGAGAAATGAACGATGATAAGCAAATCCAGCCATCTTTGAAGTATTGCCAAGTTTAAGTCATACAAAATGCATAGCTTTATTTTAAAATACTTGTTTTAAATATTTTCAAAAATTATGTAAATCTAGGGTCGCCTGGGTGGCTCAGTTGTTAAGCATCTGCCTTCGGCTCGAAGCCTGCTTCTCCCTCTCCCACTCCCCCTGCTTGTGTTCCCTCTCTCGCTGTGTCTTTCTCTGTCAAATAAATAAAATCTTTAAAAAAAAATTATGTAAATCTATTTGTATGCACACGTGTGTATGTGTTTGGGGGTATAGGTATGTGTGTGAAGGTAGAGGAATAGAACATATTTTATTTAAGAGCTAATTAGCTTGGTTTATAACATTTATATATTTACATATTTAGACAAGTGGAAGAAGGAAGCCGCTATTTATACTTATGCCCTGGTCTATTCAAACATTAAGGGTGATCCTGTCTCCTTCCAACTGTGAAAGAGATTATTATTAAATTTCACTAAACCTAAAATAATAGTTAAAAATATAAAAAGACACTATTTAGAGAAAAAAGAAAATCCCGTAATAGCAGCATCATTAAGCAAAAATGCCCATTCTGACAGCTCTTGTAATAAAGAAATTAAGTCATAGACTTAAGGCAATCTCCAAAAAGGAGAGCAATCCCTAACCACACTCAAAATGATATAATTGTGAAGCTCTGTTGATATAATAGACGAATGAAATATTAACATATTAACGCTATTTACCTCAAACCTTTGCTAATGGACTGAGTGTATTCTGTGCATGAAAGAACTTCCCCTCTCTTTTAGTTTAGCATACCTAAAGCTAGGTGATCCAGAGTTGTTGTATGATCTTTAATTAAATTGCACCTTTATAGCAATGATCTGGAATTAAAATTGAAATCTATTCTCTTTCTGTCTCTCTAGATTACAAACCTGGGCTATTTCATACATCCAAAGACAAATAAGCCAGATATAGAGTCATCCCCAACGGCTCTGTTTTCCTTACCTACACCCTCCAAATTCAGTCAGTCACCAACTCAAGTTATTATTTCTTAAGACTCTTTAATTTAGATCCTATAATAAAATGCTCATTCCTGTTTACTGATCTATTGTAATAATTCCCTATCTTGTCTACTCCTTGTAGTTTCATCTCCATGAACTATTCACCATCCATCCTCCTGTGGAGCAGTGGTTTTTAGAGTATAGTTCCCATATCAGTAGCATAGCATCACTCAGGAATTTGTTGGAAATGCAAATTCCTTGGGTTCCACTCCAGTCCTACTGAGTCAGAAACTCTGGGGGTGGGGCCCAGCCATCTGTGTTGAACAAGTCCTCCAAGTGATTATCATGCATGCTAAAATTTGAACGCCAAGGTTCTAAAGTGATATTTTTAAAAGGCAGAACCAATCATGTCACTTGCCCGCTTGAAACTCCTGTAATGATTCCCTACCATATAAAGGACAAAGTCCAAGCTCTTAGGAAAATGTATAATGCCCTTTCTGTTCTGTTTTTTTCAGCCCTTCTCTTTCCATTTCCTCCCTCCCACCCAGTGTTTTAGTCATATGAACATTCTGAAATATTCTAAACACACCCTGCATTTTATGCCTTTTCCTAGTGTACCTCTTCCCACACACAATTTATCCACCTGGAGGAGTTCTATTCATCTTTCCAGATCCAGCTCAAATGTCCCCTCTTATAGAATGATGTCTGAGGTCTAATTTCAATAATTTACTTACAGTCTATTCCAAGTTTCCCAGTCCCACCTACATAATTTCCCTGAATTAACATTTTTAGACATCCAGCCCTTAAGAAAGAGATGAAGTGTGTTTACTGGGTGTAAGAAGGTAAAGGTAGAGATTGAAATGGCACTGCTTATTCTACCTCCCATGTTCCTACCCCTGGGTCAAAGGTTAAAGATTGCCATCTACCTCTTGGAATAGTTGTGACTCCTTGAGGATACTGATGGCTTCTCCCAGATGTTGGCTCAATGGTTTAGCAGTGAACCCACTGCAGAACCCAAGGCAAGCATGCAAATGGAGGCCAACACACAATGTGTCTAAATATTTAGAAATTATAAATAAAACCAAGAACTTCAATAAAATACATTCCATAATTGTGCTACCTTTAAAAATTTAATTTCTTAATGACAAATCAAAAGCAATGATTTTTTGGATGACTGAAAGCTGGCAAAAAATCAAAGACACTAATGTAATATTCAATGTGTATATCTGGGTGTCCTGTTAATGAGCTGACAATGTCTATATGAGTAATAAAATAAAACAAACAATTCATAAAATCACATATGCATCCCATGAAATTTATATTTCTTGCCTTTATCAAGATGATTCTGTTTGTTAGAATTGAGGTTTTTAATTAATTTGTGTATTGTTGACAGTGATGACAGTGATCCAAAGGACTTAAAACAATATAAATTTTTATTTAAATGGCAGAAAATGCAATATATTTTATGAAAAATAAGTTAATATAAAAACAAAATTATTTTTGTTTCAAAATTCTTTTTAATATTCAAAATTATTAAAGTAACATGTATATAATAAATATCAACTTTTAATTTCAGAATATTTTATTGAAGCTGGTATTTTCTTAATTTTAAGTCTCATTTAACATTGCTTACCATCTACTTGCCAATATAAAGAATTAAAAGTACACTTCATGCATATCTTCTCTAGTCCTACATACATAAAAATTAAAGAGTAATATGAATTGTTTAATAATGCAATATATATCATAGTCACCATGTGAAAATACCATGATAACTTGTAGGTACTTTCAAATTCACCAAGGAAACATGGACAGAAGCAAGAAAATTGATGCTCGGCTCTACTCAGGAAAATGATTCTTGGCTATGTGAGGATTTAGTACATTTATCACAAGAGGAAGAATTTGAAAAATTTATTTATTATTCCTCTTACACTGTTGAAATTCCCTTTCTTGTCCCTCCATACTTCAAAACAAAATGTCTGTTTCCAACTGATGCTAAAAGCAACTAAACCCGAAATTTTCATGGCATTTGAGCTCTATTGTCAAGTGCTTCTATGATGTAGGAAGTGATGTGCAAAATGTTTTCCTGGAGCCTGAATCATATGTTGATCATGAAAGTGAATGTTTAGGGTTATAGATTGCACTAAGCCAGTTCTGAAGTCCAGATACTAAGTGACAGAGTCATTTATGTTGGTGTGTTTGTGATTTGTGGGGCCCTCCAATCCATGGGGCCCAGGACAGAGACTTTCCTTGAGTCTGACGGTGATACTATTTCCTTGGTCTAAGTGAGACCTAGCCAGAACTGGAGAAGTAGGATTGAGTTTTAAGGTGTTATCCTAAGGAAATAACCCCAATAATCATGGAGTTAAAATTTTTATACATTTGCAATGCCTCTGATGCTCATTCCATCAGAGCAAAAAAAAAAAAAGTTTTATCTTCTAATCACCATCCTCTCACCCCACCCCCATCCCCAAAGATTGTTATATCAAAAGAAGTCTCATTTTTAGCTTAGTTCTCTTCCAAATGATCATTGATAAGAAAGACCTGGCTATATTCTAGGAGATTTATCTTTAATGTTTTATGTTTAATATACTCAATAAAATATATTCATGATTAATAAATCAGCATACTTTTATGATTGAGATCCTTGGTACAGGTATCATTTGATTCTTGAAGTTTGAGTCAAAACATATTCCCTGAGCATCATGATTATATTACTTTGGTATCTCTGTGGCCATAGATATAAAGGGAATTGTGAAAAGAAAAACAGAAACTTGCAGGGGAATGTTTTCACACATAGGCAGTGTGATGGCTAATTTCATTTATCAACTTACCTGTGCTATTTTGCCCAGCTGTTTGGTCAAACAATCATCTAGATGTTGCTGTGAAAGTATTTTTTTTTTTTTGTATGTGTGATTAACATTAGCAGCCAATTGACTTTAAGTAAAAAACATTTCTCTCAATGAGGCCTTATAAGCAAAAAATAGATTTCCTAGAGAAGAAGGAATCTTTCCCCAAGACTGTAACAAAGTAATCCTGCCTGATTCCATCCTGCCAGCCTGCCCTACAAAATTCAGGGTCAAGACTTCAACATCAACTCTCGCCTGAATTTATCATCAGTCTGTCCTATAGATTTCAGACTTGCCATCCCCCAGAACTACATAAGCAAATTCCTTCTAGAGAACCTTGACTGATAGAAGCAGATGTTTCCATCTTGTTTTATCCCAATTCTCAAGGTTGATCACCAAGACAATGTAAACATACACATGTACTATATATCTTCTCTCTGTACCTTCCCATAGTATATTGTACAAACACTGTTCAGAATTTATGGCATAATACCATAATAACAGATTTAAAAACCTGTCTCCTATTCTAGATTGGGAGTGCCTTATGCACAGAGGCTGGGTTATTCATTATTGTATTCCCTGAGGCTAGAAATCACTAGCCACTTAATAAATGCTCAATAAATGCCTGCCAAATGTTAGAGGAGCAAAATTAACACATTACCTAGATCAGCACACATGTGATAGAAGACAGGAATAAGGGTTGGTGGAAGAGCAAGGAGAAAGGAAGAAGGAATGGGGAGGAGAGAGGAAGTCTCCCTGAAGCTAAGATGCGTCACATGAAGTGGTAGTCATCCAGCTTGCCTCAGGTCCCAGCACAGCCTTAATCACCTCTCTCACAGCAACTTTGATAGCTCTGGCTAAGGAACTTGATACCTGCAAGCAATTAACTTTAATAAGCCAGCAGGTGATTTCCTTAAAAGAATGCTGACGAGTCAATTCGCTGACAGCAGCTCTAGATTCTCTGGTTACTCAGCCATGGCTTCTACCTCTGCCCTTATGAACCCAGTTGCAGTTGTGAATAATGAATGAAAAGGTAGCCAGAGTATGATTTTTTTTTTTTAACGCTGAAACTAGTAATCAGCTTTATGGCATGGTCATATATTATAAATAGTAACAAAAAGTCTTTTCAAGTTATGAATAAAAGCAAAAGCCAACAAAGTGGTAACAGCTAACATTGGCCCAGCACTTTATAGTTTCCATAAATGTTTAAGTGAGTCAAGTGACATGATCATATATTACAAATAGTACCAAAAAATCTTTTCATATTATGAATAAAAGCAAAGCCAACAAGTGGTTAACACTCACATTGGCACAGCACTTTATACTTTCCATAAATGTTTGTTAAATGAAGTGATATGAAAGTGCTTTTGCCTGTATTAACCTGTGTGTATATATGTATACATGCATATGCATACATATATGTATATGTGTGTCTGTGTGTATACACACATACTATATATATATAGTATGATACGTACAAATCTATATATTTAGTATGATAGGTACAGAACAACTATCTGTATATATATGGTCTGTGTGTATATGTATATATAGTTGTTGTTCTCTATACCTATCATCCCCTTACCTAAGGCAGAATCCTGGGAATGATTCTAAACTCCTCTTTCCCCATAAATCAATACTTCCTAAATGTTACAATTGTCTATTTTATTTACTTATTTACTTTAAATGCAGTGTCAGCCTAATGGGTCTCCCCGGTGTTGGTCTCAGGCATCATCTCTTCTACATCACAGCTTGTGTCCTTTTTCCAAAATGCAAATATTATTCCACTTTCATGCTCAAAATTTTCAATAGTTCCCTACTGCTCATTGAATAGAGTGGAGTCAACTCTTACTCAGAGTTAAGTTTAAAAAAAAAGACAAATATCACATTTTACTCAAAATTAACATTGAATATGCCTTAAATTACCCAACAAATATAGTGTATCTCCCATTATATATAAAGCCTGTATAATAATACATGTGTGTGTATATATAGTAGTTTATCGTCTGTAATAAAGAGAATGTAGGGTGCCTGGGTGCCTCAATCATTAAGCACCTGCCTTCGGCTCAGGTCATGGTCCCAGGGTCCTGGGATCGAGCCCTGCATCGGGTTCCCTGCTCTACGGGGAGCCTGCTTCTCCTTCTCCCACTCCCCCGGCTTGTGTTCCTTCTCTCACTCTCTCTCTCTCTCTCTGTCAAATAAATAAATAAAATCTTTAAAAAATAAATAAATAAATAAATTTAAAAAAGGAGAATGTAATCTTCATGAGGGCAGAGATTTTCATTTGTCTTGTTCAACGAGGTACCCTAAGAGCCTAAAAGAGGGTTTGTCATAAAACTACTTGTTAAATGAATAGGGAAAATCAATTAAAATATTATTTAAATTATTCTGTCTCTCCCAGGTAACACATATACCAGTGAAATAACATAAATTAAGCCTGTGTAAGGTACTACATCAGTAAATTTACATTTCTTTATACACACTACATACAGTCTTTCATGATCTGTGCTATCAGTCCTGCTCTTTTAATGCTTTACTATACAAAATCACTCAATGTTCTCCAAGCATTCTGTGTTCTCACCTTTATCACCTAAACTTGCACTTTGGTCCCTCCAGCCAATTTAGATGTCCTATACTCTCAAAAGATTTTATTTCTATTAAATATTTAAAATGAATTGCATTTTCACTGTTTTCTTATGGGTCTGACTTTTTGATCAGATTCTAAGGTCTTTGAGTGTAAAATCTATTTTTCTTTAATAGTTATTTCCATATTATGATGCCTGGCATATTGATAGATATACATGGCATGTCTGACTTATATTAAATGTATATCCACCTGTCCATTGGTCTCTTTATCTGTTGTGCTTAGTATGATCCCTTACTCATGCTGGATGTTCTTTCTAGTTCCTTTATGGCCAAGTATGTTACCTTAAATAGGTCATACAGCTTTCTGACCCTAAGTTATCATCTGATAATGTCTGTTTTGCTCTTTAGGAGCAAAAATTATTTAAATAAATTAATGAGCAAATAATCTTAGCATCAAAGTCAGATTGCAGTAAGCACTTTTTGGTCCAGTGTTCAGGCCACCATGTAGTAGCTTCAGCACATGGGACATTCATAGCACCACATCAGGAAAATATCTATGTTCAGAAATATTGCAAAGAGACCAAGGTGACCAACAGCTGGATGATCTTGGAGAATATCTGCAGCAGCAGAGCCTGGTGATGCTCATATGTGACTTACGGGCAAGAAACTGATGTGAACAGGTCAGATGTACATATTTTGACTCTTTTTCCTTTGCAAATGTGTGTTTCCCAGGGAGCTCCTTGAGGTAAGGGGGGGGTGGCTTTACTATGGGAAAAGGGAGACAAGTTCTCTGGCCTCATGGTAGCAAATTAGCACTAGTGTCATTAGATAGTAACCTTTAGATGCTTACATTTCAACTTACTCCCAGGTAGTAACGTGAGTGCAGGCATTTAGAAAGCAGTTTCATAATGAGGGCCAAAGGAACAGGTGAAAGCAGAGGGTGGAGGGGGAAGGAATAAAGTTTCCTGGTGGCTAAGTAGTTGCTCACATACATACATACATATATGTATGCATTCATACAAATAAAAAGCTCAGTGAAGAACACCCCTTCCCAAGCATTCATTAAATGTTTACTTTGATTTAAGAGGTGTCATCATGTTAGTAAACATATTGGAAAGAACTCTCTCCTCATCTTACCTTCAATTAAAAAAAAAAAAAAAAGAGGGAGAGTGTAAGAGGGAGAAATGAGCTCCTCCCTATTAGGATTTCTTTTTTTTTTTTTTTTTTTTTAAAGATTTTATTTATTTATTTGAGACAGAGAGAGAGCACATGAGATGGGGGAGGGTCAGAGGGAGAAGCAGGCTCCCTGCCGAGCAGGGAGCCCGATGTGGGACTCGATCCAGGGACTCCAGGATCATGACCTGAGCCGAAGGCAGTCGCTTAACCAACTGAGCCACCCCGGCGCCCTCTATTAGGATTTCTTAGAGATAGGTTGAGGGGCTGTTCTAGAAGTAAGAAGGTAAAGATAGTCCTTGCTTACCTCTCACTCCCTCCCTTCCTCACCTCTCACTCCCTCTCTTCCTCCTGCCAATCACCCACTCGATTTGTTGGCTCCCACAGCCTACTTTATAAACAGCTGGAGAGTGAAGCATAACTTCAGCTTTGGAAGAACAAAGACTTGCCATCCTGCAGCAAAATGGCAGGACTCTTGCTGTGTAGGCTGGGCTGGCCTCCTGGGCAAAATTGTGCTTCAGGCTGCCTTCATCAAGACCTGGCCCTCCTCTCCCTCACATGACTAAGGAAAATTGAAGGAAGATAGGCAAATAAGATCTTCTGCAGGCATCTCTGAGACTTCCACTCTCTAGCTTGGGAGTTGATCAGGACTTGTAGGTAAATGGTTTGCTTAACCCAGGGCAACACCTAATAGGGCTAAATTGAGGAAATGAAAAGTCCCTTGTTAGCCTGGGGCCAGACCCATGGGGATTTTTATTTAATTGTTCCGAGTCCTATAGACTTTTTTAAACTGCTGCCAAGTTAGTCAAATGTACAGATAGGGTAAATGGGTTATGGGGCCAGCATGAAAGCTGGAATATTTCAAATATTTCAGGTACCTGGTCTGCTGACAAAGTCAGACTATTGGCTTTCCTCGGGGGAGAGAAATCCCAGTGGGTGAAATGCATTTTCTGGAAGGTGACTTACATACTTGGGTTTATAGGTGAGGTAATCTGATTACAAAAGTGATAAATGATTTTTAAAATGTGTACCCCAGAGTTGTGCTAGATGACCCATGAGGATATAGAAGAAAACAATTGAACTTCTTTATATTTTCTTCCCATTAATTTTTCCTTCTCTGTATGCTCTAAGATATGCATGACTTATTAGCATAATAGTACATATGTAATTTATAAATTTTAAAAAATGTATATTAGGGGAATATCCTTAACAATATTTTATTGATAGGCACAAATGATTTTAAATGCTTGTATACCATTGTGTTAACAAAGAACTCGGATTCCTTATTGCAAGCTCTACTGAGAAAGCTGTGATAACTGGTCAAGTTCAAAGAAGAACTAGAGGTTTCCTCCACCCAGTACCTGGTAAAAATAATTAGCATCCTGGATCGCTATGTATTTAAAAAAAAAAAAAAGATAGCCAGAAGAGGGCATCCCCCTCTGCTGGGGTATGATGGTGAGACCATGAAAACAAGGTGGAAACAGCAAGAGGGCCTCTTCATCACTATTGTTAACAATGATAGAAACAAAAGAAATGCTACTATTTATTTAATCCCTAGTAAGGTCAAACACTGTGCAAGCCACTTTTCTGGCATTACCATTAATCCTCATGATGACCTGCCCATTTCACAGACAAAGAAAAAAGCTCCAAGACAATATATGATGCAATAGGGATACACTCCAAAGTCAGTATTCTTGACACTATGTCATGTTGTCTTGAGAGAATGTCATGAGTGACATTGGGAAACAGTGAGAGCAGACACATATTATAGTACTTCAGGACATTATAATCTAACCAGGTTATATTTATTGGCTACTTTTTCTTTTAATTAAAATCCTAAACTATTGTTTAGGACTAAATGTCTTTGTAAATAGGGAATTGGTCCCGGCTTTTTAGGCCATCCAGAAGAGAGACTACATTTCCCTTAGCTGTAAGTATGACATCCAAGTTAAAAGAAGTGTGACACTTACTAGGAGCCTTGGTCCCTCTAGCCAAATGTAATTTTTCCATTAAAAGGAAAAGTCAGGTTTATCAACACCCTCTCCTAAACATGTACACATCTTTAACACTTTCAAGTACACTCTGTACTTGTATTCACCCTTTCCACAGACCCTCCATCCAAGCTTGTGGTTCTAAAAGCTCTGTCAGCAATGGTAAACTCCTGAGGGAACTTCTCGAAGACTGTCTTCACTCTAAGTCTTTACTCATAGGCACAACTGTGAACTTGAAAGGAATTTATCAGCAGAGTAATAAGAGTCATATCTGTTCTGATGGAAAAGCATAGTTGTTGAACAGATCCAGACTTGGCACCCATGTCCCTGTTCAGACTTGGCATCAATGTCCCTCTTCAGGTTTGGGGGCTGTATGACCCCACCAAGGTCAATATCCCTTCTGTCTAATCATGGTGTGAGAACAGATGATTTCTGAAGTCTTTTCTGCTCTAACATTCTCGGTCCTTAGCCACTCCCTTTGATTTTCATGGACTTCCTCTTTGTTCTGCTCTTGTCTAGCAAGAAAGAATAAAGGAAAGGGAGAGGAGGGCATAGAAAGGAGCCACTGAACAGACGATTACTTTATAACTATGTGGATATAAAATCAGCTGTTTCTTTTTTTTTCAGGGTATAAGTGGCACTTGTTTTCAGAGACATACATTTTGTCATTTGATTTTTTGAAAAATTTTTGAAGTATTTATGACCATTAGGAAGATATTGCCATTTTTACTTTTTGGTGTTGCTTTAATTCCATTCATCCCACAACCTAAGACCCTGAGATCTTGTTCTCAGAAAAATAATAGGTGACTCTTCAAGAAAAAAAAAACACAGTCTATCAAGAGAAGTCTCCTGTCTGAAGATGTTCACCAGCTAGAGAGATTTGGGCTTAACTCTTTTGCTCAAACCTATAGGGAAAAGTCTTAGCAGCTCTTTCTACTTTCAAATGGAATATTTGTGTATAACTCTCCAGAGTTACACATTTCTGAGCCCCATGTGAACACTTCAGTGTATCTTTGCAATATCAATAGTTTCATGACATAGAAAGAAATTAGATGAGAAGCAGACTGGGCAAGTTGGTTTGTCAAGTTAACACAGAGTGAGCATCTGATGTTTTTCTTTTCTGTCAAAAAAAATAAAAATAAAAATGCTTTGTGAGCAGATTGTTTTTTAAACCAAAAAAAAAACAAAAACAAAAACAAAAACAAAAACAAAAACAAAGAAACTTTGCCTGAGCTTATCAGAACTTTCTCCTCCCTTCAGTGCCACCACTGCCTCCATTCTCCTTCTCAGCCCCTCTCTCGTCAGAAATCAACCAGTTTCCAGCTGCTAAGGTGGTTTTACTGGTGCACTCTATTTGCATGCCCAGGACCACTGCAGGCTCCCAGTCAAACTCACAGGTTCAGAAAGCATCCCAGCAGGCCTAGCTAAAGTATCAGCAGGACTTGGAATTAAGTTGCGTTTCAACTACATCTGAGATTTACAGTGCCAGCAATGAGCCCCGAGTTTCCACGGAGCCCTGGAGATGCATCATGCTGGAACTTGGCTGTATGCTGGCCCAGGTTACAGGCCTTTCTGCCTTAATCCCTGCTCTATAACCCACCTAATGACTCTCCTCCTAGCTCAGTTTCTTTCCAGAATTGGGGGCTGCATTTAACCCAGTCTCTCTGTTGTGGTTCTTACATTTTATCTGGTTCTTGCCTGCTCTCAGATCCCAGAGATGGGGTGGGAGAATCCGTTCCTTATATTCCAGATCATTGCGTGGAGGTCCTGGTACTAACAGATGGGTCTCATAAAACTATTTCATCTCTTCCCTGTTTCCTGCCTGGAATCTTCCGTGTGCTGCCTTACCACCAGACTGTACCACCTAGGACAAAGACTGGTTTTCCCTTTGAACACAATGTCTCAACTTCTTTGTTATAGCAAGATTCTGCAGCTGCATTAGGTGCCTTCATCATGAGGCAAGGACTTGTTTCCAACATGCTTTGAGGGTGAGTCCACTGTCTCTGAGAAAATCTGTTTGCTATTCTTTCCATTTAGCTGACAAGAGAGTTCTGTGTGTATCTGAATCAGTAATAAATTGCTGTTCAAGTCTTACTTAATTTTTACATAAAGTATAATAATATTGGTCCTCTAGGCCAGGAGCAGAACATTGGTAGCCTGATGTAGTCTACCAAACTGTTTCTTTAGGAAATGAATTTGTATTCCTTATACACCTAAAGAGCCACAGGCTCCACTATTCTCTATTGCTTTATACCTCACATTTTCATGGAGGGTTATTCTTACCAGCTTAGCCTCTAAAGGTATTTAATTTTTTTAATTTTATGTTAACAGATAGTGTTATAGTAGTTGCAGGTATACAATACAGTGATTCAACAATTCTATGCATTACTCAGTGCTCATCATGATAAGTGTACTCTTCAATCCCCGTCACCTATTTTGCCCATCCCCCCACCCACCTCCCCTACGGTAACTGTCAGCTTACTCTTTATAGTTAAGAAAGAGTCTGTTTCTTGGTTTGTCCCTCTCTCCATTTTTTTCCTTTGCTTGTTTATTTTTTGTTTCTTAAATTCCACATATGAGTGAAATCATATGGTATTTGTCTTCCTCTGTCTTATAGAGCTCTAGCTCCATCCATGTCGTTGCAAATGGAAAAATTTCATTCTTTTTATGGCTGAATAATATTCCAGTGTGTGTGTGTGTGTGTGTGTGTGTGTACCACCTCTTCTTTATCCATTCCTCTATTGATGGAGATCTGGGCTGCTTCCATATTTGGCTACTGTAAATAATGCTGCTATAAACGTTGGAGTGCATGTATCCCTTTGAATTAGTGTTTTTGTATTCTTTGGATACATGCCCAGTAGTGCAATTGCTGGATCCTAGAGTAGTTCCATTTTTAACTTTTTAAGGAAACTCCATATGGTTTTCCATAGTGGCTGCACCAGTTTGCACTCCCACCAACAGTGCACGAGGGTTCCTATTTCTCCACGTCCTCTCCAACACTTGTTTCTTGTGTTTTTGATTTTGCTAAAGTCATTTACATTTTTAAACCTTTTTGTAGGCATTCTAAAAGCTTTTTCCTACCACTGCACTACTTCCATTTTTCCTTTCACTTCTATCTTCATATTCCAATGTTGCTAAGCAAATTTTCACCAGGCTCTATGTCATTCTTGGTGGAGTGTGAGCGCACCCATGCTGCCCATCTGTACATGACTAGAGCTACATCTGAGGAAGAGACACTTCTGCTATTTTTTCTTTTAATTAAAATCCTAAACTGTGGCCAATATGGGATTGGTGCTGGCTATCTGCTCACTGTCAATCCCCTTCACTCCTCACTCCATGGCCTAAATCCTCATCACTCAGACTGCCTGAGGAACGATCAGGATTAATCCTATAAAACCCTTTGTCCCTGTTTACTTTAGCCACCATGAAAAGTTATACAGATTCTCTAATCTGATCCAATCACACCCCTCCTTAACTTCTCACAAGCCTTCCACCGTATCCTCTGGAAATCATTAGCAAAATCTTCTGAATACACCCTTCAACTTTTTGCTCTGATACCTAATTTCCCCTTAAAGGAATCTCCTACAAACCTCTCAAGGGTAGCTATTTTCTCTTCTAAACCTCTCTGCTATTGACCTATAGATGGGTGGGTTATAGTCCCTTCTTGTCACTTCCTAATTTTTTTTCCTTCTCCTCCAACTCCCCAAAGCTCTTTTGAATCTTGAGCTATCAGACTTTATTGTGACTACTTCGACCTCTCACACTCATCTACTGCTTTTTTCTCCCGCTAGACATGAGTTCCATAAGAGAAGGGACTGGACCTGATTTGTTCGCTGCTGATTTTGCAGACCTTAGATCAGTACCTAACACATAATAGATGACCAATACGTATTTATTTAATGAGTAAATGAATGAAATCCATCCAATGTGCCTTACTTCCTTACTTTGATCTCCTAAGTCAATATTCTCTTGTCAAAGGTACCAATTTAGTCACCAAAGCTGGTGACATTACCTCTTTGTTCCAAGAATCCTCAAATACTTCTCAGAACCCATGCCATTCCTTGATCTTACAGCCACTGATTTGTTAGAATTGTCCATGTCTTACCTTGAAACTAGCTCCTTCAGTGTCTGAATCCCTCTTCCATCTCAAACTTTTCCTTTCCCTCCCTCTTTTGGTTCTTTTACTCCCAGCTAAATGTTTTCAGTGTTTTGTCCTCAGATGTTTCCTTTTCTATCTTTTTATTCTCTCTTTGGGTGACATCTATTCCCATGAATGAAACATAAATCTGTGTTTTTAGCTCTAACCTTTATTATATGTCCCAATCCCTCATGTTTAACTCCTTTGAAATATCTATACATATATCCCACTAATATTTCGGATTAAACTTGTTTAATTAAACTTACCATCTTCATGATAATCATGATACTCCTAGTCACCCATAGTTGAAATTTCATAATCATCCTGAATTCCTCCCTCATCCTTTCCCCCACACCCAATTGGTTATGTAATTTTTTAAATTTTTTTTATTCTGTTATGTTAATCACCATACATTACATCATTAGTTTTTGATGTAGTGTTCCATGATTCATTGTTTGCGTATAATACCCAGTGCTCCATTCAGTATGTGCCCTCTTTAATACCCATCACCAGGCTAACCCATCCCCCCACCCCCTTCCCCTCTAGAGCCCTTAGTTTGTTTCTCAGAGTCCACAGTCTCTCGTGATTCTTCTCCCCCTCCAATTCCCCCCCTTCATTCTTCCCTTCCTGCTATCTTCTTCTTTTTTTTTTTAACATATAATTTATTATTTGTTTCAGAGGTACAGGTCTGTGATTCAACAGTCTTACACAATTCACAGCACTCACCATAGCACATACCCTCCCCAATGTCTATCACCCAGCCACCGCATCCCTCCAACCCCCCACCACTCCAGCAACCCTCAGTTTGTTTTCTGAGATTAAGAATTCCTCATGTCAGTGAGGTCATATGATACATGTCTTTCTCTGATTGACTTATTTCGCTCAGCATAATGCCCTCTAGTTCCATCCAGGTCGTTGCAAGTGGCCAATTGGTTATGTAATCTTATCATTACTACCCATAAGTCTCTGATGTTAATTTCTTCTTTCCACTCTACAATCACTCTTAACTGAGATATTCTTTTTTTTTTTTTTTTAAAGATTTTATTTGACAGAGAGAGACACAGCGAGAGAGGGAACACAACAGGGGGAGTGGGAGAGGGAGAAGCAGGCTCCCCGCTAAGCAGGGAGCCCGATGCAGGGCTTGATCCCAGGACCCTGAGATCATGACCTGAGCCGAAGGCAGACGCTTAACGACTGAGCCACCCAGGCGCCCCTTAACTGAGATATTCTTTACCTATTGAATAGACTATCCTAAAACCCCATCCCTCTTCTTGAGAAAAAATGGTTTCTTTAGAGAACATCCTTGATTTTGTCACTTCCCTCCCTCAAAAACCTCCGTAATGGCCACAATACATATAAAACACATTCCAAATTCTTTGGAAAGGGTCTCCATGATTTAGCTAAAATATACTTTTCTAAAATTCTTTCTCACTCATTTTTTTCAAATTTAGTTTATTCTTCAGTTAAAGTGAACTTCCTACTATTCCCAATTTAGTCTCATATTTTCTCCTTTTCTACTGCTGCTTTTCTAGCTTTGTTTTACAGTTAGCATTCCCTCCCACCACTCTACCCAGTGCCCCATCTTGCTAAATCCTATAGTCCTCTACAAATGGAAGCAATAGCATTATAGCTAATACTTCACATTATACTCTTGCTCACAAGTACTGGCCTAGAGCACTTTGCCTTACAGCCACAGGGCACAATTAGGAAGAACTAAGTTCATCAAGAAATCCTAAATGTTAGTCCACTGCACAGGACTTTTATAACCATCTTACTTACTTGTTCTTGATAAAAAAACAATCCTGGCAGGAACTAGAATTGTGACCCTGATTGTGAATAATGGCACACATGCAGTGCCCTGCAATGGCTACCAGAAAACAACAGTGTAAGTTAATAGCCTGTGTTGTCTCTTAACTGCCCATTGCCAGCAATAGGGTTTTGCTCTATATAGTCTAGATTCCCAGTTTCAAGGGTCTTCACTCCTATCAGACAAAAGTGCTGTAATGAGAACAAGCCAAGAAGGGAATGATGTAGGCAACAAGCCAAGAAACAAGTCTTAGAACAGCCTAGTCAGGGAAGCAGAGGAACAAATAATTGAAATTGGGGAAAAAAAAAAAAAACCTAGATTTTTAGATTCAGAAGGAGTCTCAGAAATCAGACTTGAAAATTTAATTTGAGGGCTTTTTCCTCCTTACATCATTTTTTTCCCCTTCTGGAGTTGTGCTACAGGCCTGAACAGGGGAAGTGGAATGTAATTAACTGATGTGATCTACTTCGTTAATGGATTTCTACTCCCTGTGTTCCCCCTAGTCAAGAATGGGTTTCTAAAAATGGTCTTTGGCAACAATGCTACACACAGTCTGGATCCATGGCAGGCAAAGAAACACTGAAATACTTCCATGAAGAGAGTACATGTTTGCTATTGACTGATAAGGAAATTTAGTTTCTTAGCTCATTAACTGTTCTGCCTACAAATACTACTCATGCTTTTTAATCAGTTAACACTTGTCCAATCAGACCTTATTTGTTGCATCGATTATATAGTGAGATCTCACCACAAAATAGTGATATGTGAAGTTCCCTTTGCAGTTCCCAAATGGTCCTAAGACCCCTAGAAAACACACAATGATGTACATTTCTATACCCACAGCAAATATGCCATTAATCTGTACTAATAAAGGGGAACAGCAGGCTAATCATAGCTCATTTATATTTGGCTTTGGAATGTGTTATGTGGTTGGCAGAAGATTTACCTTACTAATTATGTCTTACTTAAATTAATAATACAGTTAATTTGCATTCCCTTAGCACACACCAGTTGACAGTGAAAAGAAATATCCTAAGTGTTGAGGGGAAATCATCTTCGAATTTAAAAGCTTCTTTGATAATGTGTGTGTATATGTGTGTTGACATTGTACATATATTTAGAATAAAAATCCTCAACATAGGAGGCAAGAAGAGTTAAAATTATGTATGAAAATTCCTGTCACCTAATGGCTAATTTGCATAGTCATTGTTTTGTTGTAATTTTTCTTACTCCTTTTGAGACTAATAAATTAGGAAGTTAAATCTTTAATTAACAAATACGTATGTAAAGCATCCACTATATGCTGAACACTGTGCTTGGTGCTGTGAAAGGATATGAAGAAATATAATCTATTTTCTGCCTTAAGATCTAAAAATCTGGAGGGAGAAATATAAAGAGACCCATTCCTGATATGCTGTAGTTGATATTTGCCTTGTTTCTACAGATAGTAGAAACCATCTCATATAAACCATCTCTTTCAAACCTGAATTGCGGTTGTAGGGGAAATGGTAGTAATTAATGGATTTACTTTTGAACAGAGTCAAGAAAGTTGAGACGGGTATTTGATTTCCCAGTAAATGAAGCCCATGAGCATAAGAGACCCATGTATCTTTGCTAAAGCTCTATAGAGTTTTAACTCTCCCCCACACTAAAATAAAGAGTAAGTAACATCCTCCAGCAATTCTACACACATAACTTCTCAGTTATTCCACTTTTGTTACCTTCCTAAACAAACCCAGACAGTTGGTCACCTTGGCAGATATGAAGATTCTATCATCCTTCAGCTGAATAAAGTGCCTTATAATGTAATTTTGATCCACCTGCTTCTGGAAACAATTGTTCAGAAGTGGATATGGAAAGCAAACCTTGTTCTACAATTCACAAATGTATTTATTTGGCAGATTTAATACAGAGTTTTATGTCTCTCACTTTTAGCATAAGTATTGCATAACTCGAGTTTCTTCTATTATTCATTTCTGATTAGTTAGTACTTTGAGCCAATATATATTAATTGATTTCCTTATGACATTGCAGGGAAAAAGAAAACTAGAGATTTAAAACTCTTCTAGATTGAGGGGAAGATGGTGGCAGAGTAGGGGGACCCTAGGCTTGCCTCATCCCACAAATACAACTAGATAACTATCAAATCATCCTAAATACCCCAGAAATCAATCTGAAGACTGGCATAACAAACTCCACAATTAAAGGTAGAGAAAAGAAGACATCAAAGAAGGTAGGAAGTGAGGAGACATGTTTTGGGAGAAAAACGGATTGTGACTACTGTGGTGGGGAGGGAGCCACAGTTGCAGAGAAGGGCAAGAGACAGACTAAGCCACAGGGGAGCACACAGGGAAACCAATGCCCTATAGCAGTTGGCTTGGAAAGCAAGAAGGGCCAGAATTTTGTGAATTCTTGCAACCAGCCCAGCAGGGGTGGGGCTCTAAGCCTTGAGTTTTATTTTTTTATTACTATTTTTTTTTTAAGTAGTCTCCATGCTCAGCATGGACTCCAACACAGGGCTTGAACTCATGACGTTGAGATCAAGACCTGAGCTGAGATGAAGAGTTGGACACTTAACCAACTAAGCCACTCACATGCCCATAAAGCCTTGAGTTTTAAAGGTCAGTGTGCTTGGCTTTGGGAGAGATCAGAGGACATTGAGGCTGCTCTTGGAGAAAAGGCAGGGCAAACACCCTGCAGACATACAGCATGGAAACAGAGATCTGAAGAGTGCCTGGGGCATACAGTGGCAGGTTAGATGCTAATCTTGGAGTGTGCCCTAGAGAGTCAGTGTTCATGGAGAGACCTCTCTGGGAACAAAGGAACTAGTGGGTGCTATTTCTCTTCCCCACCCCTTAGCTTAAACACAGAGCCACCTGTGGAAACCAGTGCAATGCCAACACTCACTACCTAACTTGCTTATTACACCAAGCCCTGCTTCCCACCCAAGCTCTGGCAGAACTGCCCTTCCCAGTCCCCACCTGCCTTGGCCCCAGGGCAGCAGGCCCCTCCCCTAGAAGACCAGCCCAAACCCCTGCTCACACTGCATCTCCCACCATGGGAGTTTTGTGGAGACTTGGTTCTGGTGGTGGTGGCCACAGGTCTCATTTCCAAGCAGACCAGGCATACCTAATTAAAATGCACCACATTCAGGCCAGGGATGAACCATTACCCACAATAGGCAAAGAGAGCCTCTGTAGATGACTGGCCTAAAGGATAAAATGGCCAGGAAACAACAGCAGAGTACATGTGGCACACATTGGTGACATTCCCTGAAGCACCAGGTCCTGAGGAACAAGGGACACTACACTGTAGGGCACTACAAGATCTCTTTTTCACAAGGCTATTGCCCTCAAGAACAGGAGATGTAGCTGACTTTCCTAATACACAGAAGCAGGCACAGAGACTTAGACAAAATGAGAAAACAAAGAAATTTGTCCCAAATGAAAGAACAAGACAAGACCACAGCTGGAAATCTAAGTAAAACAGATATAAGTAGCATGCCTGATAGAGAATTCAAAACAATGATCATAGAGATATTCACTGGACTTGAGAGACAGTGGAGGACATCAGTGAGAACATTTACACAGAGATAGAGAATAGCATAGCAGAGGTAAAGTGCTGATAAACAAAATTAAAAAATGCTTGATGGAATGAATAGCAGGCTAGAGAAAGCAGAGGAATTAATTAATGACCTAGAAGACAGAATAATGGAAAGTAATCAAGCTGAATAAAAGAGAGAAAAAAGAATTATGCAAAATGAGAATAGACTTAGGGAACTCAGTTACTCCATCCAACATAATAATATTCATATTTTAGGAGTCCCAGAAGTAGAAGAGGGGGCAGATAATTTATTTGAAGAAATAATAGCTGAAAACTTCCCTAATATAGGGAAGGAAACAGATATCCAGACCCAGGATGCACAGAGAAATCTAACAAAATCAACAAAAGCAGATCTACACCAAGACATTTATTGTAATTAAAACAGCAAAAATGTTTTTTCTTTATGAAAAAATTATAAAAGCAGCAAGACAAAGACAGACAGTTACATACAAAGAAAACTCCATAAGGCTATCAGTGGATTTTTCAACAGAAACTTTCCAAGCCAGAAAGGAGTGACAGATTTCAAAGTGCTGAATGGGGAAAAACCTGCAGCCAAGAATACTCTATGCAGCAAGGCTATCATTCAGAACAGAAGGAGAGATAAAGAGTTTCCCAAACAAACAAAAACTAAAGGAATCCATGACCACTAAACCAGCCCTGCAAGAAACATTAAAGGGGATTCTTTGAGTGGAAAACAAAGACAGAAATGACAATATGAAGGTAGGAAACACAAAAGCAGTAAAAATGAATATTTCTGTAAAGAATCAGTCAAGGAACTCACAAAATAACAAGATGTAAAATGTGACACCATATACCTACAATGTGGGGATAACGGCAATAAAGAATGGGTTCAAACTTAAATGACCATCAACTTCATATAGATTGCTGTATGCAGAAGATATTATATACAACCTAATGGTAACCACAAACCAAAAACCACTAATAAATATGCAAAAGATAAAGAGAAAAATATCCAAATATATCACTAAATAAAATAAGGAAAGAATCAAAGAAAGAAAAACAAGATCAGAGAAAACCTCCAGAAAAACCACAAGTAATAAAATGGCAATAAATACATATCTATCAATAATTACTTGAATTATTGGACTAAACACTCCAATCAAAAGACATAGGGTGACAGAATGGATTAAAAAAACAAGACTCATTTATATGCTGCCTACAAGAGACTCATTTTAGACTTAAAATACCCGCAGATTGAAAGCAAGGGGAGGGAGAAACATCTATCATGCAAATGGATGTCAAAAGAAAGCCTGGGCAGCAATACTTATATTGGATAAAATAGGCTTTAAAACAAAGACTGTAACAAGAGACAAAGAATGGCACTATCCAACAAGAAGATATAACAATTGTAAATATTTATGCATCAACATGGGCACACCTAAACACATGAAACAATTAATAACAAACATAAAGGAATCCAATAATACAGTAGTAGTAGTAGTAGTAGTAGTAGTATGGGACTTTAACACCCCACTTAGATCAATGGACAGATCATCCAAACAGAAAATCAACAAGGAAATAATGGCTTTGAATGGCACACTGGACCAGATGAATTTAATAGATATACTCAGAATATGCCATTCTAAAACAGGAGAATACACACAGACTCTTTTCAAGTGCACATGGAATATTCTCCAGAATAGATCACATATTAGGTCACAAAACAAGCCTCAAAAAATTTTAAAATATTGAAGTCATACTATGCATCTTTTCTGAGCACAATGCTATGAAACCAGAAGCCCACCACAAGAAAAAAATCTGGAAAGACCACAAACACATGGAGGTTAAAGAACTTCCTACTAAACAATGAATAGGTCAGCCAGGAAATAAAGGAAGAGATTAAAAATACATGGAGACAAATTCAAATGAAAATACAATGGTTCAAAACCTTTAGGACACAGCAAAAGAGCTTCAAAGAGGGAAATTTATAGCAATACAGGCCTACCTCAAGAAGCAAGAAAAATCTCAAATATACAACCTAACCTTACACCTAAAGGAGGTAGAAAAAGAACAACAAACAAAACCTAAAACTAGCAGAAGGAAATAAACAACAACTTTTAGAGCAGAAATAAATGATATAGAAACAAAACAAAACAATAGAGCTGATCAATGAAACCAGGAGCTGGTTCTTTGAAAAAAATAAAACAAAGCAAAACAATAAAATTGATAAACCTCTAGCCAGACTCATCAAGAGAAAAAGAGAAAGGACCCAAATAAACAAAATCACAAAGGACAGAGGAGAAATAGCAACCAATACTGAGAAACACAAAAAATTATAAGAGAATACTATGAAAAACTATATGCCAACAAGTTGGACAAACTAGAAAAAAATGAATAAATTCCTAGAAACATATAAACCACCAAAACTGAAATAGGAGGAAATAGAAAATTTGAACAAACCAATTACCAGCAAAGAAACTGAATCAGTAATCAAAAAGTCCCAATAAACAAAAGTCCAGGACCAGATGGCTTCACAAGTGAATTCTATCAACCATTTAAAGAGAGTTAATACCCATTTTTCTCAAACTATTCCAAAGAATAGAAAAGGAAGGAAAACTTCCAAATTCATTCTATAAGGCCAGCATTATCCTGAAACCAAAACCAGAGAAAGACACCACATAAAAAGAGAATTACAGGCCAATGTCTGATGAACATAGATGCAAAAATTCTCAACAAAATACTAGCAAACTGAATCCAGCAATACATTAAAAAATCATTCACCATGGGGTGGTTGGGTGGCTCAGTCAGTTAAGTGCCTGACTCCTGATTTCTGCTCAGGTAATGATCTCAGGGTCATGAGACTGAGCCCCGTGTCAGGCTCCATGCTGGGCATGAAGCTTGCTTAACATTCTCTCTCTCCCTCTCCCTCTGACCCTTCACTCCCACTTAAGCACACTCTTTCTCTCTCAAAATTAAAAAAAAAAAAAAAAATCACCATGATTAAATGGGATTTATTTCTGGGTCACAAGGGTGGTTCAATATTTGTAAATCAATCATCACGATACATCACATCAATAAGAGAAAGAATCAGAACCATATGATCATTTCAATAGATATAGAAAAAAGGACAACATCCAATCATGATAAAAACTCTCTACAAGGTAGGTTTGTAGGGAACATACTTCAACATAAAAAAGGCCATATATTTTTAAAAAAAGAAAAAGCCCACAATTAGCATCATCCTTAATGGGGAAAAACTGAAAGGCTTTCCTCCAAGGTGAGGAATAAGACAAGGATGTCCACTCTCACCACTTCTTTTCAACATAGTATTGGAAGTCCTAGCCTCAGGAATCAGACAAGAAAAAGAAATAAAAGGCATCAAAAGAGGCAAGGAGGGAGTCAGTCTTTCACTATTCACAGACAACATGATAATCTACGTAGAAAACCTGAACGACTCCACCAAAAAACTTCTAGAACTCATAAATGAATTCAGTAAAGTCACAGGATACAAAATCAACATGCAGAAATCTGTTGCATTTCTATACGCCAATAATGAAGAGGCAGAAAGTGAAATTAAGGAACAATCCCATTTACAATTGCACCAAAACAATAAAATACCTAGGAATAAACCTAACCAAAGAGGTGAGAGACTTGTACTCTGAAAACTACAAATCACTGATGAAAGAAATTGAAGATGACACAAAGAAATGGAAAGACATTCCATGCTCATGGATTGGAAGAACAAATATTGTTAGAATACCTATACTACCCAAAGCAATCCACACATTTAATGCAATTGCTATCAAAATACCAACAGCATTTTTCACAGAACCAGAACAAACAATCCCAAAATATGTATGGAACCACAACAGACCCCAAATAGCCAAAACAATCTTAAAAAGGAAAAGCAAATCTGGAGGTATCACAATTCTGGATTTCAAGTTATATTACAAAGCCGTAGTAATCAAAACAGTATGGTACTGGCACAAAAATAGACACAGAGCAAAACAGAATAGAAAACCTAGAAATAAACCCACAACTATATGGTCAATCCAGGAATGTTACATTCTATTCTGAGCATCACGTGTACAGCTATCACCAAAAAAATAAACTGGGAAGTATTGAGAAAAGAGTGGTTATGATAATGAAAGAGTTCAAAGAAACGGCTGAAGGGACTATACAATTTGCCTTGCAGAAGAGGGAACATATGGAGCAAGTAAGAGCAAACTTCAAATATCTTAAAGGTTGTCATGGGGAGGAACCCTAAATAATAGAGTGATGCCTATTGAGCAGACAGATTTTTTTTAACTTATATAAGTGAAGAAGATTTATTTTTTTGGGAAAAAAAAAAACATGTACATATAGGACCTAACAAATCTAGTAGAAAATTTCACTTCCTTTGAAGCAGGAATGTTACACCAGATATTAAACCGCTTTAAGCTTATTTTTCTAAACTGTAAATTATGTTAACAATAAGGTCATATAAGGATTAAGTGAGGGAACATGTATGGAAGCACTAACATAGTGCCTTGAACTTAAAATTTGCTAAGAATCTCTTTCTGTTTATAACAGTTATATATCAAAAATATTCAAAGATAGAATTGATTGTGATTTTCCCATGCTAGGAATTGGTTAAGGATAAATAACCACCTGGAAGAATATAAGAAAGGAGAGTCAAGCTTCATAACTCAAATTAGATAACTTTCAGAATTCCTTCCAACTCTAAATTTTAAGATTTTGTGATTATAAATGCATACACACACACACAAATCTTGGAGAAAAGATCAATGAGTAGCAACAGATATATTTGCAAAAGTAAGCACAAATTGACCAATATTTGGAAAATTATCCTATCTTCCTATTAATTCATGGTATAAAGTGATATATTTTACACTAGCCAAGGGAGAAAAAATAAATGAAATTGGTAAAACTTCACTAAACAAGCATATCTTTCTTTGCCAGATCTATAGATCAGTTCTCCATCTTGAGAGGACCCTCTGACAATGATCAAAAAATAATAACCTACTTGCCCCATTCCTTGATATTTATATGAGGGAAATATTTCTTTGTAAGAAATGATTATTTTAAAAAGTCAACTGGTAGAATAAGTCTAAGAAAGAAATATACAGCAAAAAATAAAAAGGAGTTTTATTACATTAATGAGTGGAACATCAAATTCAGCAGCAGCTTTGACTAATGTCATGAACTCATCCACCATATTCTAACGAAGAAAAAAGAGAAAATGAAATGTTAAGCCAGTAGCCCAGACTACTAGGAACATATGTACATTGAGTGATGGATCATATTTTTTATAAAATTTAAAAGGTAAATTATGGTGTAAGGATTTTATATGTAATGTAAAGTTTTTAATCTAGATGTGATACAGGAGATATTACACATTTATTCAAGCTCTAAAAGTGACTTACATTTTTTTTTAGTTAAAATTTTACTGTATTTATGTGAGGAGATTTGGACATTGAAGAGTAGCAGAGCCCTTACATCATATCCTGAACTAATGAAGGGTCCCACTTTTATGAAATAATGTTACGTGAGAAAGTGGAAGACAGACAATATTACATATACACTGTGACAGAGCCATTAGCTGTCCATAAAATCCAGTCTCTTCTTTAGTAGTAATAGATTTATAGCTTAGCACATGGCTGCCAGCATCACATTTCCCAGTCTCCCTTGTAGTAAGAGGTCATGTGACAAATTTTAATAGGCAAGAAGAAGCCATGTATGACACTGATGGCCTTAAGACCAGCCGTATCTTTTCCACACTCCCTCCGCTACCTTCTTATAGGCTGGAATGATCTTAGATACCACACGGTGAAGAAGGCAGAGCCATCATTAGCCTAAGTTTCTGAGTGACTGTGTGGAGCAGAGACACCAACTAACCTGGCTGTTATGTGAGAAAAATAAACTATCCATCTTGTTAGAGCCACCAAACTTTGGGATTTATTTATTCACTTACTTATTTATGTACTTACTTAGTCACAGAGGCTTAGAATTTGACTCTATCAAATGCTCTCAAACTATGCAAACATGCATGTTTATATAATGATACAATGACAAGAGGCCCTATGGAATTATAAAAGGTGATTGTTTTAGGTAATGCTTTATGAAGTTTTTCATATATTTTCAAAACATAAAGTAAAATTTCTTTTGGACAATTAACTATTATGCATCAGTCAAGTGTCAATCAAACACACAATAATATTTCTATAGATTCTGTCTTCCTCTGAAATCCAAGGAAAGTTATACATTAAAGACAGGAGCAAATTGCTAAGGCAATTCACATTTGATTCCCAACTGCACTTTTTCCAGAAGAAAATTTGGCATTTGAATTTAGCATTTAAATTCACTACTATTCAAGAGCAATCTGAATCCCTAAATTCAATCAAAAAGGTCATTACCCTCTGGAACTGCAGGTGCTCTTTTAATTATAATATTGCTAATGGATTGAGAGAGAAGACACTTTGGCTTAGTTCAATTAGTACATTTAAGTCAAAGCAAGCTCCAGTTGAATATGGGTGACTTTCCCAATGTATTACCTTTTTCTCCTTTCCCTTTCTTTTTCTTTCAATTCCTTCCTCCCTCCCTCCCTGACTCCTTCTCCCCTTCCTTGCTTTTTTTTTTTTTAAATGGGGGAGTATGAATATAATCCTGGCACTTAAGACTCCAGTCTCCATTTTAACTGTAAATTACTGCTAAAGCTGTTAATAACTAAGTGCATACAATATTTTGTTTTATAAAGCTCTTTAAATTTATGTGAATATTGACAAAACAATTTGATGAGAAATTTTTAACTTAGCTTTCTGAGGTAGAATAAGACATAAGCTGTGTTTTCACTAGCTAAAAACAATATACAATCTCTCTATTATGGTATATTGCACACACTATGCTATGGAAAAGGAAAAAAATGAATATATTTGGTACTTGACTATGAACAGATGTTTATTAAGGTTAATCTATATTAGGAAAGAGGCATTTCATGATGACATGCCAAGCTAAAGAATGCTAAAGAATATGTTCTCATGGAGAGCTCTGAGCTTTCCTATTGGGTAGGATTCAGATGAGCTTATGTGTAAGTTTTCAAGTAAATAAGAAACAGTCTTTTTTTTTTTTAAAGAGCATGAGGGCATGGTGGGGGGGGCCAGAGCCCCATGCGGGGCTTGATCCTAGGACCCGCAGATCATGACCTGAACCGAAGGCAGACTCTTAACCAACTGAGCCACCCAGATGCCCCAGAAACAATCTTTTCTTTAAACTGATACGTAGGGGGCCCTGGGCGGCTCAGTCGTTAGGCATCTGCCTTCGGCTCAGGTCATGATCCCAGGGTCCTGGGATTGAGCCCCACATTGGGCTCCCTGCTCAGCGGGAAGCCTGCTTCTCCCTCTCCCACTCCCCCCTGCTTATGTTCCCTCTCTCGCTGTCAATCTCTCTGTCAAATAAATAAAATCTAAAAATAAATAAATAAATAAAGTGATATGTAGGGTGCCTGGGTGGCTCAGTCGGTTAAGCATCAGTCTTTGGTCAGGTCATGATCCTGCGGTCCTGGGATCAAGCCCCACATAGGGCTCCCTGCTCAGCAGGGAGTCTGCTTCTCTCTCTCTCCCTCTGTCCCTGCCCCTGCTCATGCTCTCTCTCTCTCTAATAAAGAAATAAAATCTTTAAAAAAATAAATAAAGTGATATGTAAAGCCCAGAAAATTAACTCTTATGTTCAAGCTGAAAGTAACAAAAACTCTGCTACCAGATTAAATTTAAATAAAGTTCATAATAACTACTTGTAACATCCTGAATTTAATTCAGGAGAAATAGTTGATTTTATTTTGCCCAGGTTGGCTATGCCAATAAGGGTCTTGGAGAAGCTGTTCGTGCACAGTGTCTCACAGATTAGAGTCAGCTAGACTGGGCAGGTATTTATTCATTCAGCTAAAGCACTGAAGAGCCCACTGTGAGCTTGAAGCTGGGCCGCTATATAGGGAAAAAGCTAGACCCGGCTCTTCCTGTAAATTGTCATTAAGACCTTGTCTTAGCAAAGGAAGAGCAATTTCCTTTAATTTACCACTCCATTGACAGACATACATTCAGAGCATCCTCTTTGATAAGCAATCTGTTTGGCTTTGTACCCTAAGTAAAAACATATCTTTTAAAAATATTCTTATTATATTCAACTGAGATATGTTCTTTAAAGAAAATTTGGAAATAATAAAAAAGGAAAACAAATATCTGCTCTCTCCCCCAAATTATTAACATTTTACTTTATTTCCTTTCAGATTTTATCTCTTTTCTTTCTCTCTTGTGTGTAGTTTAAGTTGCAATTATACTCTTTTTGTTCATGTTCATTTGTCCTCAGTGTTATCATAAACTTTTCATTAAAAAATTGCAAAAAAATTAATAGCTTATTTCATAATACAACAACAACATTTTCTTAAGTATTGTGTCAAAAAATAAATATATTTTTAAGTTGCTTCAATCATATTGTCAAAGTACATTCCCCAAGGGTTGAAACAAATTATATTCCAAATAACAAGACAGTAGAATGCCCACTTAATCGCACTCAGATATGTGTATAATACAAAGCTTTACTCTGGTGTATGTACATTTTTATGTTTTAACATAAAATTAGTAAGTTATAGTTAGTTAACATATAATGTAATACTAGTTTCAGGTGTACAATTTAGTGATTCAATGCTTACACACAATACACAGTGCTCATCATAAGTGCACTCCTTAATCCCCCTCACCTATTTAACCCATCCCCTCTGGTAACCATCAGTTTGTTCTCTATAATTAAGAGTTTGTTTCTTGTTTTTCCATTCTTTTTTTCCCCGTATAATTGTTTTATTTCTTAAATTCCACACGAGTGAAATCATATGGTATATGTCTTTCTCTGACTGACTTATTTAGCTTAGCATATTCTTTAGCTCCATCCATGTTGTTGCAAATGGCAAGAGCTCATCATTTTTTATGGCTAAATAATATTCCATCATATATAGCCCACCTCTTCTTGATCCATTCATCAATTGATAGATACTTGGGCTATTTCCACCATTTGGCTATTGCAGATAATGCTGCTATAAACATTGGGGTACAAATATCCCTTTGATTTAGTGTTTTTGTATTCTTTGGGTGAATACCTCATAGTGCAATCACTGGATTGTAGGGTGGTTCTAATTTTAATTTTTCAAGAAACCTCCATACTGTTTTCCAGAGTAGCTGCACCAGTGTGCATTCTCACCAACAATGCTAGAAGGTTTCCCTTTCTCCATGTCCTCAGCAACACCTGTTGTTTTTTGTGTTGTTAATTTTAGCCATTCTGACTGATGTGAGGTGATATCTCATTGTAGTTTTGATTTGTATTTCCTGGGTGTATGCATAATCTTATAATGAGACAGAAAAATGATTGCATGTCATTATTATAAAATTTCCTCATATTTGTGTTTTTGTTTTTATTTATTTTTTTACTTTTTAAAATTTTATTGATATACTATCTGATTAAAGCATGGTATTTTTTAACAGTATTATACATGATATTTTTACATAGAAAACTTTACATAGCATTTCATATTATATAATTCAGCTTATTCTTTCAAAAATGTATACATTCATTGAACAAGAAGTGTTTTTCATTAAATTACCAATATTAAATGTACTTAATCATCATGTATAAATTAAACAAAAGTAGCTATTAACTAACTTTTAGGCATTTTTAAGAGGGAAAATATACATTTTGCACATAAAGAAACATTTGATGCAAATATGAAGATAAATATTTTTTTTTAATTAGAACACTGAGAAAAACCGCACCTTTGATGAGTGTCTTATTTTGAAAGGAAGAATTTCCAGATAGATTCATTCTTTTAAATATTCAGCTTTGGTTTCTCTGCTTCTCAAACTACAAAGCTGCTGATTGCAAAACTCCAGGATTTCACATGAGTTCAAGCTGTGTGTACTTTGACCCAAATGTTAAAACAGAACCCAGAAAATGCAGTATTAAGGATCCAGCTTCTGTTTCCACCAATATCCATTTTCATTGTAACAACATACATTTGAATGGGATGGTCACACTTGCATCCATCAGCAGGTTCCATCAGTAACTATAAAGACTACAAAATGTATAGCCATATCACAAAAGAAAAATAGAAAGGCTTAGGTTTTGTTTTGTGTTTTTTTTTTAATTTTGTACAAAAGTCACCTGTCAGAGGAAAATCTTGTGTTTCCAAATATTATTATGCAATTTCCATAACATGGTTCTTTGATTGTACAATTTCCTTATATTTGTAATTACAATATGGTGCTTTGTAAATAGCTTCTTCATACCCATTTTCTATCATGATGTTACTGATTTTATCCATTTTGTTTTTTTTAATGGCTATTGTGTATGAAATAAACTATGAAAAAAGAATTAAGTTATTCTTTTAAATTCATTTTTAAGAGTGCTGTACATATTAAAATATGAACTTATACTATGTCATATCGCTGCAAATATTTTTCAAATATATATTTTTCAGACTGGTAAGGAGATGGTAAAAGTTACCTGAATGTTTTCTTTATTCACTTTTCCAGCATTTTGCATTGAATTTTGACATCTATAATCAGAGGAAGTATCTTCTATAATTATCACTTTTGCATTACCTTTGTCAGGCTTTGCTATCAGAATTATGTCTGGATACTTAAATGAATTGGTAGCTTTATATCTTTTTGCATGTTCTGTTACAAAATTCTACAGCATGAGAATAATCAGTTCTTTTAAAATTCTAAAACTTTGGGGCCAATGTCTTATTTGGATGTAATTATTTGATAATATTTTTAAATTATTCATGATGACTGGCACATTTAGAATGTTTTTACTTCTTGGTTCAATTTTGGCAATGTGTTTTCTCAGAAAATTGCTTCTGAGACCTTCAAATGTACTAAAATTTAGTTGTACGCAGTATAATATTCTTACAAAAAATGTGACTGTTAACATTCCCATTTTAGGGTGCCTGGGTGGCTCAGTCGGTTAAGCATCTGCCTTCAGCTCAGGTCATGGTCCCAGGATCCTGGGATCGAGCCCCGCATCAGGCTCCCTGCTCCACGGGAAGCCTGCTTCTCCCTCTCCCACTCCCCCTGCTTGTGTTCCCTCTCTCGCTGTGTCTCCCTCTGTCAAATAAATAAATAAAATCTTTAAAAAATAAATAAATAAATAAAAATTCCCATTTTAACTTGTAACATTTATAACTTTATATATTTAACTCTTACTTGATTTCCTGTGGAGTGGTCTTTGTTTTGTTTTAAATAACCAAAATTAATGTATATATAAATTCTGATATCTCATTTCTATTAAGTAAATTCTTTCTTTTATCTCTGTCATTTTCTTCTGCTTTTTTTCTTTCTTCTTTTCTTCTTAACCAAGAAGAAGATTAATGAAAAAAAATGTTATTTCTTCGCATTTCCTCCTTTTCTCCTTTTTTTTTTGCCATGGTACTCTGTGGGCAGTTAACTCCTTGCTCCACTGACCTAGGTTTGGCCATGAGACTTGCTTTCAGTAACAGGATGTTAGTAGAACAGAAAGTGTGCCAGGTCCAAGCAGGGACTTCAAGAAGCCTTCTGTGTGTTTCTGTGTGTCTTGTGGTCTGCCCTTTGCCTTAGGAAGGCATATGCCACATAGAGGGTGATCCTTCACTCAGCATCACAGAAATAAAAGACATATGTAGCAAACATGACCCCAACCTATAGACTGGAGTAGAGCTGAAGCGCCTGCCCACTATCCAGCCTCTCTCACTCAACTTGCTGGGAAACACACATTTATCGTAGTCACTGAGATTGCATGCTATCACACAGGGTGACCAAGTGAAAAGTGACTACTACAATTCTGTCACAGTAAGTTGAACCCCTACTTCATTTATGTTCCATTTTTCTTGTTTGGCAATAAAAAGCCAAAATTGTGCCACTGATAGTAACTTTGCTAATATGCCAGAAGTCTGATGTCATTTTGAAATTTTTCTAAGAAGTCTGAAAATATAGTTATTTTCCATTTGACCTAATAGATACTAAATATATATGTAAATATAAATTTCTACTTTTTTTAATGTGTATTCATTTACAGCATTATTGTGGTATTTTTAGAGAGATGGAACCTTATGAATTTCATATTTTTGAATAGGTTTAGGTAGTCTTTATGGCCTACAATACATTTTAAAACTGTTTTCATAAACAGTTGAAAATAGCACTTATTCGACCTCTAGTGACAATTTACATTTAGATTTTTAAATTTAATCTAAAAATTTGGATTTAACTAGGGATACAAATCTATTCCCTTAATTATTAATGACTGACAAGTTTGGATTTATCTCTGCATTCTTTGCTATCATTTTCTTTAGTGATACAAAAATAAAATTTTTATATCCTCCTAAGTTTTCTTTTTTTTTTTTAAAGATTTTATTTATGGGGCGCCTAGGTGGCTCAGTCATTAAGCGTCTGCCTTCAGCTCAGGTCATGACCCAGGGTCCTGGGATTGAGCCCCGCATCAGGCTCCCTGCTCGGTGGGAGGCCTGCTTCTCCCTCTCCCACTCCCCCTGCTTGTGTTCCCTCTCTCACTGTGTCTCTCTCTGTCAAATAAATAAATAAAATCTTTAAAAAAAAAAAATTTTATTTATTTATTTGACAGAAAGAGAGGGATCACAAGTAGGCAGACAGCACATCATAAGCAGGTCACAAGTAGGCAGACAGGCAGGCAGGCAGGCAGAGGGAGAGGGAGAAGCAGGCTCCCTGCTGAGCACAGAGCCAGATGAGGGGCTCCATCCCAGGACACTGGGATCATGACCTGAGCTGAAGGCAGACACCCAACTGACTGAGCCACCCAGGTGCCCCAACCCTCCTAAGTTTTCAAACACACCCTTAAACCACTTTCTCTGATTAACAAATTTAAGAAAAATATTAAAATATTGGTCTACTAACACATCCTTCTGTCCCAACTCAGTGTAAAATGAAGAATATGAATTTTTTTTTCATTTCTAGACAACCTTAATTCCCAATGTTGAAAAATATATTTGGGGATTGTAGATGTTGATTATGACTATTTTACAAGCAAAATAATCATATATTAACTCTCTTGGGTTTTTTAAAAACATTTGCAATATATTCAATGACTAGCTTTGCAACAAATTCTTATAACTTAGATCTTTATGATGAAGCAGAATCATGCCCACACTAACGTTGATATGTTGTTGAATTCTTCATTTTTTCATTGTCAAGTGCTCTTCATTTTTCATTTGGTTGGATGATATTTTCAAGCAGGATTATTCAAAAGTGATTCATCAGTGATATATTTGAATTCTTGCATTTTAAAAACTGTCTTCACAAACAAATGACAACAAACCTACATGTATAATTACTAAAATGCAACTTTTTTGTTTCCTGTAAGACCTCATATAAATGCTTCCATTTCCTTCTGGCATTTATTATAGTGCAAATAAAATTTGATACTAATTTAATAGCTGTACTTTTTAAGTAACTCCCCTCACTCATCCCACGCTAACGGATATGTCTTTATTATTGTAATTTTAAAATCTAGCAGTATATTTCTAGACATGGAAACATGAAACAGTGATCCCTTTAAACTTAAAAACTCAAAACTTATTAGTTCAGAAATAGTTCTTTACTATGATTTTTATTATGCCCTTTGATCAGTTTGTTTGGGTTTGATTCTCAAGGATTGATTCTCAATTATCTATAAATGGCATCTTTGTTTTGTTTCCTGAATATCTATTATACCTTTGATTAATCTGCATTGTTAGTGTGCTTTTCTAAGTTGTTCTCTAAGTCACTGGTGGGATTGCACATTTTGCCAATTCTGTTTTTACCACCTCTCATGAATACTTTTATCATTTTCATTTTTCTAATATTTCAATTTTCTAATATTCCCTCTTACCCTAGATTTCTTATGCTCACAACTCATATCTCTGCAAATGACCATTTTTTAAATAATTGAAGTGTAACTGGTATACAATATATTATTTTCAGGTGTACAACATAGTGATTCAATATCCATATATATTATAAAATGATCACCACAATAAGTCTAATTGCCATCTGTTGCCATACATGGTTTTTACAAGCAAATGGCCATTTTACATCACCTTTCACCTCTTCAGTGATTTCATTTTCTGGTTCTTTATTACTGAGAAATTAAAGGATATACATTCTAGAAAAATCCCTTCCTAAAATAATTATTTATCTTTGCAATTTCAAGACACCAAATCCTTCTTATGTTATTAACTCTCTTTCGACCCTAATTTGGTTTTCATTGATTTGAATGAGGAAATCTCTACCCAAGTCCAACATGTTTCACAGAAATGGGTGTATTTGCTTCCTTTAATTTCCATCATTATATACCTGGGTACAGCCATATATCCCCTTTCTGATCTTGTCAGTGAAACTCAGCTTAAGTGAGGCTGTATCTTTTCCTGCTTCCCTAATCATTTAAGTAAAATAGGTAAATTTATTTCCAGATTATTTTAAGCATCCTGATTTTTCTTTTTTCCACAGCAGTGGTATTTTACTGCTTTTCTTAAAATGTACTTCATCTAAAGTGTTATATGTTTTCCCAACCTTTTTCTTTTAAAAAAGTATTCTATTTTTAATAAAAATTATCTATATTAAAGGTGTACAACATGATGATTTGATACACATATGCATAGTAAAATGATTACTATAGTCAAGCTAATTAATACACCTATCTCTCACAAAGTTACCTTGTGTTTGTGTGAGATGAAAGTACTTGACAGTTGCTATCTTAGCACATTTTCAGTATTTAATACAGTATTAAATTATAGTCATCATGCTTTACATTATACTTCTAGACTTATTCATTGCACATAACTCCAACTTTGTACCCTTTAACCAACATATTCCCATTTCCCCCATCTCCCTGACCCTAGTAACTACCTTTCTACTTTCTGCTTCTATGTATTTGACTTTTTTAGATTCTACATATAAGTGAGATCATGCAGATTTTTTTCTTTCTGTCTGGCTTTTTCACTTAGTATAATGTCCTCCAGGTTTATCCATGTTGTTGCAAATGACAGGATCTTCTTCTTTTAAGGCTGAGTAATATATTCCATTGTGTGTATGTGTGCGTGTGTGTGTGTGTGTGTGTATCACAATTTCTTTATCCATTCATCTGTTTGATTGATAGTTGTTTTCTGGGCTATTGTGAATAATACTGAAATGAACATGGGAGCTCAGACATCAATTTGAGGTGATTTCATTTCCTGTGGGTATATACTCAGAAATGGGATTGCTGGGTCATATGGTAATTTTATCCTAACTTTTTGAGGAATTTCAACTGTTTTCCATAATACCTTTGCCAATTGGCATCCCCACCAACAATGTACAATGGCTCTCTTTTTTCCATATCCTCACCAACACTTGTTATCTTTTAGCTTTTTGCTAGTAGCCATCCTAAGAAATGTGAGTAATATCTCACTGTGGTTTTGATTTGCACTCCCCTGATGATTGGTGATGTTGAGTACTTCTTCATATATATATGTTGGCCAATTGTATGTCCTTGGAAAAATGACTATTCAAGCCCTTTTCCCATTTTTAATTGGGTTGTTTGTTGTTTGTTATTGAGTTGTATGAGTTCCTTATGTATTTTGGATATTAGTCCCCTATTGCATATATGGTTTGCAAATATTTTCTCGCAATTCCTAGGATTACCTTTTAATTTTGTCAATAATTTCTTTTCTGTCCAAAAACTTTTTTAGCTTGATTTACTTGCAATTGTTGTTTTTTTCTTTCTCTTTTTTTTTCTTTTGTTGCCTGAGCTTTTGGTATTGTATTCAAATAGTCATTGCCAAGGTCAATGCCAAGAGCTTTTTCCTATGTTTTCTTCTAGGAGTTTTACAGTTTCAGGGCCTAATAGACATATACAAAACATTTTTACCCAACAGTGGTAGACTACACATTCTTCTCAAGAACACATAAAACATTCTCCTGTTTTATGTGAAGGAGAGATCACATATTTGGTCATAAAACAAATCTTAACAAATTTAAGATTGTATCTTTTCTAATAACAATGGAATGAAACTAGAAATCAGTAACAGGAAAGAATACTCTTGAAAAACCACTGAATCGAAGAAATCAAAAGAGAATTTTGAAAATATCTCAAAATAAATGCAAATGAAAATACAACTTACCAAACCTTAGATATAAAAAACATTTATTCAGCATAATAAAGGCCATTTATGAAAAGCCCACAGTTAACATCATAATCAATGGGGAAAACTGAAAGCTTTTCTTCCAAGATCTGGTAAAAGACAAAGATGTTTACTCTGCCCACTTCTATTCAACATAGTACTGGAGTACTAGCAAGAGTAATCAGACCTAATAATAATAATAATAATAATAATAATAAAAGTGAGAAGAACAAGAACAAGAAAAAAAAGAAAGAAAGAAAGAAATCAAAGGCATCTAAATCAGAAAGGAAAAGTTCAAATTATCTTTGTTTGAAAATGACAAAATCTTATATCTAAAAAACCCTAAAAACTCCACAAAAAAACTGTTAGAACTAATAAATGAATTCAGTAAAGTTGCAAGATATAAAATCAACATACAAAAATCACTTGTTTCTTTGCATCAACAATAATCTATCTGAAAAGGAAATCAACAAAACAATCCCATTTGGGGTATTATCTAAAGGAGTAAAACACTTAGGAATAAATTTAACCAAGGAGATGAAAGATCTGTACACTGAAAAACTACAAAACATTGATGAAAGAAATTGAAGAAGACACAAATAAATGGAAAGATACCACATGTTCATAGTTTGAAAAAATTAATATTGTTAAAGTGTCCATACTACCCAAATCGATTTACAGGGTCAACATAACCCCTATCAAAATTCTAATGGCATTTTTCACAGAAATGAAAAAAGCAATTCTAAAATTTGTATGGAAACTTTTGTGGTTCCAACAGCCAAAGCAATCTTGAGAAAGAACAGAGTAAAAGGCATAACGCTTCCTGATTTCAAATTATATTACAAATCTATAGTAATCAAAACACTATGGTACTTACATACAAGCAGATGCAGGGACCAATGGAACAGAATAGAGAGCCCAGAAATAAACCGAAGCATATACAGTCATCTAATATTTGACAAGGATGCAAAGAATACACAATGGAGAAAGGATAATCTCTTCAATGAATAGTATTGGAAAACTAAATACCCACATGCAAAAGAATGCAATGTTATCTTACATCATACACAAAAATCAACTGACAAAGACAAACAATTTGCAATCCATTTCACCTCTGACCATGTTGTATTCTGGAAGTTGCAGTCTCCAGAATGGATAAAGAAGGCAAGATACTGATTGTTGTGGATGTGGAGGAGGATAGGAAACTATTTCAGTCACCTCAGTCACCCTTAGATTCTCTGGATAGAAACAGATTATAATTCTCTGCATAAAGGATCCAGGGGCACCTGGGTGGCTCAGTTGATTATGTGTCTGCCTTCAGCTCAGGTTATGATCCCAGGGTCCTGGAATAGAGTCCCACGTCGGGCTCCCTGCTCAGCGGGGAGCCTGCTTCTCCCTCTCCCTCTGCAGCTCCCCCTGCTTATTCTCTCTCTCTCTGTCAAATAAATAAATAAAATCTTAAAAAAAATAAATAATAAAGAATCCAGACTGGGGATGAATGGAAGACACTTCTACTTGCTTCCTACTGAACTATATTTCTTCAGATGTCTGTTCAGTTGTCCACTAATCACTTAAACAATTCCCAATCCATTCCATCTCTACTGTATATGGAGCAGTGAAAACTTTAGTATGCATCAGAACCACCAGGAATGCTTGTAAAAAAAAAAAATAAAACTAAACAAGACAGATTGCTGTCACACTCCCAGAGCATCTGATTTAATACATGTGAGTTAGGGTAAGATAATTTGCATTTCAAACAAGTCCCAGGTGATTGTGATGCTGATACTGCTACTCTAAAATGATGTAGCACAATTCCTCCATGGAAATAGCCAACCAGAGATTGAAAAACATTTTTTTTCAACTTTACATCAGTGTGTGTATTTTCATAGGTAATTCCATTGGCAAGAAAGGAAAGGTGAATTGAGCACTCACAGCTAGTAATTTGGTAAAAATATTATTATACTTATTTATTTTATTTAAAAATTTCATTATTGTTATTAAATTTATTTCAAAAATTACATAAAGAATTATAGTTATAAAGGAGCAAGGTGGAAACAAAATACTGTGTTTTATTCTCTCCTAGAACCCTCAAAATATTTTAAGACTTTAATTTGCAAATCTACTCTGGACCAGAATTCTGGAGAGGAAACTGGGTTTCAGTGGGGGAACAAAATTAAAAATTCCTAATGCAAAGATAAAATTAAGCCAGTGGGGAAATTAATTAATTAAATAAATAAATAAATAAATAAAATATTAACATAATAATTATACAGATATGAGACAGTTGTTAAAGAAAGACATAAGGAAAAATTTTAACTTTTGACTGGGTTAAAACATGAAGAAAAAACTTTTTTGAGACCAAACTAAGCATGCCCAAGACGACATGGAAATTGAGTAGAAAGGCTTCCTCCTGGTTGGCCAGATTCTGATGCTTTGGGAATTAAAGTCTTGTGAGCAGAATTGTGGGTCATTGCATCTCTATTTCTATCTGTTGCTTTGGGTTGTTGAAAAAAAACTGGTCACTTTATTAAAAAGAAAATGATGTTACTATTTCAGACCTATCCATATCTTGCACATTCTACTTCTTTAAGAGTAGCTAGGTATGGCAAGACTTTATTCAATCAATAAGAACACCAAAGAAGGAAGGAAGGAAGGAAGGAAGGAAGGAAGGAAGGAAGGAAGGAAGGAAGGAAGGAAGGAAGAGGGAGGGAGGGAGGGAGAGAGGGAGGAAGGAAGGGAAACAAAAAACCACCATGCACTTTAAGAAACTAAAAAAAAATTAGAGCTGAGGTTGTGAGAACAGCTTCTAAGTGACAGTGCAAAACCAAACAAATTCGGAGATAGAAACCACACTGGCACAACATCTGTGAGGCTTAAGGGGGGGGGGTATATGCTCTTTAGGTTTGGAAGATTCTATGGTTCAATTCCAAAAAGAGAGAGAGAGTTCCAAATTACCTTTATGTGATTACATTATAGTATTCAATTTTGTCAAATTATTTTTCTTTTATATATTGAACTATTCTCGTCTTCTTCCTAATTCTATTAGGAATTGACAGATTTGGATTTTCCAGCACATGGTAGTTCCCTTTACATGGAATAAAAACGTGCTCTGTTCATTTCTGTTTTTCCTTCCATAGTTTGTTTTTCTCTGTGTGAAAAAGGACACTTTTTTGGTCAGATGTGTTGTTCTCATAAACACAGACAGAAGCTCCTTTTGCGATTGAATTGCCTTTTTTTCTTTTTTTTTTTAATTTTTACAAAATTACCACCATGGGGGTTTCATCAGCTAGAAAGTAAGCATGATTAAATTCCACTTGACTTTATTTGGCCATTTATTCATAGAACATTTCCTAAAACAAGGAACTTTGGGGAATATAAAGATGAAAAAAAATCTTGTCCTGAACTTTGAGAAGCCAAACCCCTCCCCTTAGACTGTACTGTCATTTTCAAAGTGTGATCTGTGAGCATCACAAGCATTATTTCTGGGCTTGTTTGAAATGTCAATTCATGGACCCAGTCCTACTGAGTGAACAAGAATCTGTTTTTAAACAAGCCCTCCAAATAAACTCTTTCAAAAAGCCCTCCAGGTGATTCTTATGCATGTTAAAGTTTGGAGACCACTGCTATCATGCAAGGTAAAAAAGGTTTTTTAAATGAAGCTGTAGGAGATACAGAAAATGAAAGCAATGCCTTCTGATGTAGATAAGGGAAGGTTTCTGGCACTGGAACTGGAAAGTAAAGAGGGCTTGTTACAGGTTGTGATGGGGATTAACTATGTAGAAGGGAGAGCACTACAGAAGCAAATTTACAAGGCCAAGGACAAACAAATCTATGAATGTGTAGAGAGCAAGTAGGTCAAAATACAAGACATTACCCAAGTACTTTGAGAGTACCATAGGGGAAAAAACGTTTGATACCAGAAAAAGTGAGGGGAGGCCTCACTGAAGTGCTTAGGGAGTGTGGAATCAAAAAGGGTGATTCCTATTTACAATGGTCATGTAAACTAAGGGCTGGGAATACACAAATTCGATTTTTAGAGCTGGAAGAGGCCCTGAGGATAAACCAATACAACTCACTATCCATGTGTAAGTTCCTCCTCTACGGCAATATGGGTAAGTCTTTGTGTGGCCTCTGGTTATTTTGCATGCTTACCAAGATTCCCTTATACATAAAAAAGATACCCAATGAGCAAGATAAAGTGTCCTCTTTTGGTGCTCTCATTTTTTGTTGTTGTTGTTATTTTTACCTGCTCATGAGTCAGTATCTCTATATAGACTATTTTAATATGTTATTCTTCCGTTTTATTATTTTGCTTAATTAGTAGGCTTGTAACTTACACACTTCCCCTACATCTAGTTTTCTACCACTTACTCATGAATTTGGAATAACAACATCAAAGACCAAAACAACAAATTTCCATTGATACGAAATGAAGAATAAAATTAAATTAGAGGACATAAGTTCCAGGATGGTCTAACACAAAGGCCAAGGTTGCATTTACGTATATGGTATGATCTGAGGAGTGCCAAAAGTCCTGACTGACCCGAAAACCTCCCCACTGGCTGGTTATATTGGTTAAATAAGATACATGTACTTTAAGAGAATAAGCCTAGGTCATGAGATTGCTTCAGACATCTAAAATGTGCGTGGGCATCATGTTTAAATACAGGGTTGCTGCTAATCTCTAAAGACAACAGACCCCTAAGACTAGGAAATAAGACCCCTAAAGATGATAGACCTCTACAAATACAATATAAAAAGTCATCAGGACATGTCTTTTTATGTATACGTAAATTTTGCTGATATGTAAATTAACCCCATTAAGAGTTTTCGTAAATTCTTTCTAAAAACTAAGACATTTTGTGGTTAATCTGAGATAGATATTCTAAAGCCATTTTGAAGAGACACTAGAATGTATTTTCAAAAAGACACGACTTTTATATTTCTGCTGTAAGGAAAACTATAATACATTCAGTTGGATTGTAAAATGCTGGTACAAGATGCTTCTAATTATTGATAAAAGAGAAAATTATAAAGGAAGAATGAAATCAGACAGAGTGAAAATGAGAGCTGTAGAGAGGAGGAGACAGAGGAGGAAAAGCGGGAAGAGGAAAGGGACAGAGAGTAAATTGCAAGTGGGAAGGCTGCTGTCTCTAGAAAAGTGACTGCTATCATAAAAGCAAAATCATTCTCTAAGACCTATATTTTCTAAAAGTATCTCATTCCATGTTGGAAAAGGAAGCTCTGGATCACTTACTAGGATTTTATAGATAATCTGGATGCACCAAGGACGGATTAGGTAAATTTGTTATGAAAGGTTTGTTTATCTTTTCTTAGTACAGGTTTCTATTTCTTTGAATTGGTAAATATACTATACCTTTGAATAATTAAGAAGTTGTTTATTGTAGAGGACACAGAATCATGCCATTTGCATATGACATTCTTCTTTGGATCACAGAATTAAGTAATAGAATATAGTGCCAGAAGCACTTCATGGATAATCTGCGGTCACATCTTCATCTAATGGAATGGTTAACACTTTGTCAATCTCACTCAACTAGTTAGTGGGAGAGTTAGGGAGGGGACAGAATAATAGTCTTGTGACTCAGTGCTATTGTCCTTCTACTGTTTCTTATTGCCTTTCTAGATACTATTAAGTGTCATTGGCTACTCGGAAGTTAGTAGAAAAAAGTTGTTTGCTTTCATTTATATTTTTAAAATTTAGCTTTATGTTATTATATATTTGGTTAGTTAGTTTAAAATATCTAATACCATTTGATACTTAATAATACTTACTAAATGACACAGAGAAAAAGTGTGTAAGTCTCTTGTGTTTCAATAAATGAAACTGTCCTTTGAGTTTATTCTTGAATCTGAGGTGTACTTACTATATCTTTAGGAGTTCTAAGGGTTTCTTTATATTGAGGAATAAATTGCAATAAAGTATTTCAGAAGTCATCACCCCCAAATGATTATTTAATAACCTCTGAGGTATCTTACTTCAATTCTAAGTGCTAAATTCTTTTACCACACTAACACAGAAGCTCTTTGAAAGCCGAGAGTCACAATTTAGGACCCTGGCTTCATTATTTTATATGGAGGGACACAAACTCAGTCACCTGTTCATAGTCCATGGCTCTCATTCACCATGTTGTCATTTCCATGTACCTAGTTATCAGTTACGACAAGGTCTGTGGCTCTCCATACAGTGCAACATGTTATTCGTTATCTTTAAGTCCTATGCCTTTCCAAGTTTGGTATCTGCCGAAATATCAGCATAGATTCTAAAGTCCAGACTTACCTTGTATTTGATTATTCTGCAGCCATTCAAAGCCAACCAATAAACTTTGTACAAATCACACCAAAAATATGTTCATCTGCTGGCATTAACTCTACTATTAAGAAATACATTGTCAAAATGCAGAGAATATCTAAAGGACTAGTATTTCTGTGCACCATCTTTAAAAGCCAGCCTGCTTCTAAAGGATGTGCTCCATATGTGTTCACATTTATTCATTCATTCAGTTAACAATTATAGAATGGCTACTATATGTCCACACATGGAAGATCTGTTAATGCATAGAGCCAGAATTCTAGGCACTGATGACTTAGCTAGAGAGAAAAGATACATAACATTACTCCACAGTAAGATATACAATTAAGAGTCATATTAATGGCATTTATAATAGGGAGATGTGGTAATCACCCTTGTACCAACTAAATGCATGCCTTAGGCATGGCCCTTAATTTTTGTATTTGCAAAAGTGAAAACACAAACTATAAGTTCTCTTAGGCTCTTCTATTGAGCTGTCTCTTGTCTAATCAGATATGATGAAGTTAATTTTGTTATTTAAAGTAAATGCTAACACATGTTGTTAGGTAATTTTAGAAAAATATATTTCAAGGCCAAAATTATTTGCCAAGACTAAGAAGAATATTTTATAAAGGGTATAATAAAACAAATGATCATGGACTTAGAATCCATTCAGATCTGTGCACACATTCCAGCTCTACCATCTTCTAACTATGTGACATGATAAGCAGAATCGTCATCCTTAACATTTCTATAAAATGAGGCAGATAATATCTAAATGAGATAATGCATATAACATTTTCTGGCACACAAAAGCACTTACACAGGATAGCTATTACTATAAGCATTATCTGCAGAGTATTTTTTTTTCCTTTTTTAAGCCTTTGCATGTTAACCATGTAATTTTATCTTCACAATACTCTGTAAGGTAGTACTATTCCCATTCCGTATTTGAGGAAACAGAATCACAAAGAAGTCCAGTCACTGCCACAGGGCATATTAGGAAATAATTTCTATGTCTCTCCACACAATAACAGAGGTAGAGTCTAAAGTGATAGTTCCTTTGACTCTTCACAAGTCAAATTCTGCACAACTATTTTCATCCCAATAGAGTCAATCTTTAAAAGTTTGTTCCCACAACTTTAAATACTTTCCTCTTAAATACTGCTGAAAATGGATGCACTGCAGTGTGTGTCCACGTGTGTGTATGTGGAAATGTGATTGGCAAAAGATGTTATTGTTTGCATAGTTTATACATTTCTGGTCAATAATATCAAAGAATTATCCAAGAGAAAAAAATATTCCTTTCATTAAGATGATGAAGATAGAAAATACAACAGAAATAAAATGCTGGTAGACTATGACTTGCCTAAAATTCCATAGTTCAGTGGCAAAGCCAGAAAAAGAACCTAAATAAATTTTTTTTTGTATCACTTGAATTTTGCTTTCAAGCTTAGAAAGTGTCTATTATCTTGAGCTTTGATGTTTTTATTTTTTCCTGTGTGGTCTGTATTTTGGAGAAAGAAGGTATTCAGTCTGTTAATAAGAGCAAAGAAAAAAAAATTCTTCCTACTCTTAGGAAAATAATAAATGACCTGAAAATTCCTCAAGACTAAATGGTTAAGCATGGCCACATGTGTGGATAGGAAGTTGCTAAAATCACATTTATGTAACGCTCACACCATGGAAGCCCTGAGACCTATTGAGCTCTTGTAACAGCGCCTACAGGTCACACGCCCCACAGCAGCATTAGAGTCCTTTTTTTTTTTTTTTTTAATTCAACAGGTAGCTTTGTAGCTGTGAATCTTCTGAACATAGATTGAATTATGAAAAACTGATCTACACAGTTAGGTATCTGCAGGTCACAACTCAGGTCTAATCTGTATTAGCTCCCTAAAGAAATGTCTGAGACTGACCACGAATTCCAGAAGCAACATGGTGGTTTGTCATGGAAATGTGGTTTTCATAGTCTGGAAGATTTAGAAAACAAGACTCCAAAAAAGGAGACTCCTGCACCTGTGATGAACAACTCCTCTAGTGTAGGTTATTCTGCTACAATTCTTAGGGAGAAAGGTATCCTAGAAAGAAGCAGAGAAATAGATCATGGGTGATCCCTATGCTTTTCCTCATTTGTCTTCTTCTTTGCTTTAAAAAAAAAAAAAAGTTTATAACAATCCCAAAATAATAAAATTAGGTACACAATGAGGGTTTTTTGTTTTTTGGGGTTTTTTTTTGCCACTGGCATGAACTCATAGGTCAATTGGGATGCTTATATTGACAATAGTCCAGACGTCTAAACAGAAGAATTGATGGTGACAGTCTATTAATTTAAAAAATGTTACTGATGTGCTTCCTGCACTCAATTCTTGCCACAGAGCTAGTCAACTCATCTCTGGCGTCAAAGGTATCAGCACCACCTCATGCCAAACCTAAGCAAGAGAATCTAATGCAAAGGGGCTTTGGAAATTGCATTAAATGTATGCATCTGGAGATTAAAATCCATCAGAGTTCTGAAAACACAAATGCCAGATCCATTTGTGTGTCTCCAAGTTTATAAACCATAGGTATTTTCACTGACTTCATGGTTATCCTTTTTAAAAATGCCACTGCTTTATTGTTTCTCCTCTGGTTCTTGGCAATGTTGCTAAAAAAAACTGTCGAATTTTCGAAATCAGATAAATCTGCTAATTTGAGTATAAATGTCCCCTAGTGGTTGCTTTCTTAGGTTTATTTTATATCTGATGTGCCGCTAGTTGACAGATGCACTACAGCTTCTATCTAATTAATATCCTGGAGATTCTGGCTATAGTGTTTACACAAAAACATTGAAATAATATTAATCAACTGTTGATAAGAGAAAAATGAAAAGGTTCACTAATAAAAGACATTTTCAAATTAGACTTATCTTAGAATTTCTTTTTTATATCACCAGATTTTCATTTTTACCTGAGACTTTTAAAATTAATAACTCACAATTAATAAAGTAATTAATAAATTTTACTATTTTTTTCTTTTTTTTTTAAGATTATTTATTTATTTATTTGACCGAGAGAGAAAGAGAAAGAGAGAGAGCAGAAGCAGGGGGAGTGGCAGGCAGAGGGAGAGGGAGAAGCAGGCCTCCCACAGACCAGGGGGAACCCGATGTGGGACTCGATCTCAGGACCCCGGGATCACGACCCAAGCCGAAAGCAGCCGCTTAACCGACTGAGCCACCCAGGCGCCCAATAAATTTTATTTTTAAAGCAATATTAGGTTTCAAAGAAGTTGAATGGAACCTACAGAGATTTCCCATACCCCCCTGCTCCCACAAATGCATAGCCTCTCCCATTGTCAACACCCCCCATGAGAGTGGTACATTTGTTACAACTGAGGAACCTACATTGATAATACATCATACAAATCATAACATAAACAAAAATTTACATTTTGGCTCACTCTTGCTCGACATTCTGTGCATTTGGACAAAAGTATAATAACATGTATCAATCATTATAGTATCATACAGACTATTTTCATTGTCCTAAAAATCTTAAGCTCTGACTATTCATCTCTTTCCCCAACCCCTGGCAACCACTGCTTCCCCCAACCATATTGTCTCTATGTTTTGCTTTATTTACAATGTCATATAGTTGGGATCATATAGTATGTAGCCTTGCCAAATTGACTTCTTTTACTTGGTAATATGCATTTAAAGCTCCTCCAGGTCTTTTCATGGCTTGGTAGCCCATTCCTTTTTAGTGCTAAATAATATTCCATTGTCTAGATGAATCACAAGTTTATTTATGCATTAACTTACTGCAGGGCATCTTGGTTGCTCCCAAATCTGGGCAATTATGAATAAAGTGGCTATAAAATCCAAGTGAAAGTTTTTCCGTGGACATAAGTTTTCAAGTCCTTTGGGTAAATATCAAAGAATGTGATTGCTGGCTTATATGGTAAGAGTATGTTTAGTTTTATAAGAAACTGCAAAACTGTTCTTTAAAATGGCTGTAGCATTTTGCATTCCTAACAGTACTATATGAGAGTTCCTATTGCTCCATATCTTTGCCAAATTTGGTGTTGTCAGTGTTTTAGATTTTGGCCATTCTAGTAGATGTGTAGTGGTAGCTTTTTCTGCATCTATTGTTAATTTGCAATTCCCTAAAAACATATGATATTGAACATCTTTTCAAATGCTTACCTGCCATGTGTATATCTTCTTCAGTTAGGTGTCTGTTCAGTTCTTTTGCCCCTTTGACCATTCTTTAGTCAGGTTGTTTGCTCTCTTACTGTTGAGTTTTAGGAGTTTTTTGTATATTTTGGATAAAATCCATTATTAGTTATGTCTCTTGCAAATATTTTCTCCAAGCTTGTGCTTTGTCTTATTCTCAACAATGCCTATGCAGAGCAAAAGTTTTTTTGGTTTTTTTTGTTTGTTTGTTTTAATTTTAATAAAATCTAGCTTATCAGTTGCTTCTTTCATGGATAGTGCCTTTGGTTTTGTGTTTAAAAAGTCATTGCCATATCCAAGGTTATTTAGGTTTTCTCTTTAGTTATTTTCTCTTAGGTTATCTTCTGAGACGTTATAGTTTTGCATTTTACATTTAGGCTTATGATCCATTCTGAGATAATTTTTTTGTAAGGTATTAGGGCTAGATGCATTTTTTGGCATGTGGATATCCAGTTGTTCCAACACTGTTAGAAAGACTACCTTTGCAAATATTTGCTCCCATTTGGTAGGTTGCCTTTTCATTTTGTTGACCATTTCCCTTGCTGTGCAGAAGCTTTTTAGTTTGATGTAGTCCCACTTGTTTACTTTTGCTTTTGTTGCCGTTACTTGTGGTGTCAAATCAGTTACTTGCCAAAACTGATCCCAAAGAGCTTACTGCCTATGTTTTCTTCCTGGAGGTTTATGGTTTCAGGTCTCAGGTTCAAATATTTAATCCATTTTGAGTAGGTTTGCCTGTACAGTATAAGACAGTGGTGTGGTTTCATTCTTTTCCATGTGGTTCTCCCAGTTTTCCCAATACCGTTTATTTGAAAGACTGTTTCCCCATTGTATATTCTTGGCTCTTTTAAGTTTATTTACCATAATCGTGTGGATGTGTTTGTGGGTTCTCTATTCTGTTCCATTGATCTATATGTCTTTTCATGCCAATACCATATTGCTTTGATTACTATAGCTTTGTAATATAGTTTGAAATCAGGAAGTGTAATACCTCTAGCTCTGTTCTTCATCAAGATTGCTTTGACTATTCAAGATCTTTTGTATCTTCACACAAATTTTAGGTGTGTTTTCTCTATTTCTGTGAAAAATGCCATTGGAATTTTGATAGAGATGGAATTGAGTCTATAGATTGCTTTGGATAACATGGACATTTAAAAGATATTAATTTTGCCAATCCATAAGCACAAAATGCCTTTCAGGTTTTCTATGTATAATATCATAACATCTGCAAATAGAGACTATTTTACTTCTTCCTGTCCAACTCAGATGCTTTTTATTTCTTTTTTTTGCCTAATTGTTCTGACTAGACTTCCAGTACTATGTTGAAATGGTGAGGTTAGGCATTTTTGTCTTTTTCCTTATCTTAGAGGAAAAGTTTTTAGTGTTTCACCACTGTGGGCTTGTCATATATGGCCTTTACTATCATGAGGTACGTTCCCTCTATATCCAGTTTGTTGAGTTTTTCTCAGAAAGAAGTGTTGAATTTTGTCACATGCTTTTTCTGCATCTATTGAGATGATCATATGATTTTTCATCCTTCATTTTGTTAATGTGGTATATCATATTGACTGATTTACAAATATTGAACAACCCTTGAAATACTTTAATAAACCCCACTTGATCATGTTGTATGATCCTCTTAATGTATTGTTGAACTTGGTTTGCTAATATTTTGTTGAGGATTTTTGCCTCTATATTTATGAGGGATATTGGCTATTTATTTATTTATTCTTGAAGTGTCTTTATCTGGCCTTAGTATTAGGGTAATGCTAGTCTCATAGGATGGATTTGGGAGTATTCCATTTCGCTTCATTTCTTTTTTGGAAGAGGTTTGAGAAGGATTGGTATTAGTTCTTCTTTAAATGTTTGGTAGAATTGACCAGTGAGGCCATGCGGTCCTGGATTTTTCTTTGTTGGAATTTTTTGATTACTGATTCAATCTTCTTACATATTCATCTGTTCAGATTTTCTATTTTTTTCATGATTCAGTCTTGGTAGATTGTATGTTTCTAGGAATTTATCCATTTCTTATAGGTTGTCCAATTTGTTAGCATAAATTGTTCATATTAGTCTTTTATGATCCTTTGTATTTGTGTGGTATGAGTTCTAATGTCTCCTCTTTCATTTATAATGCTATTTTAGTTTAGTCTTTTTTTCCTTGGTGAGTCTAGCTAAAGGTTTGTCTACTTTGTTCATCTTTTTAAAAAATCAGCATCTAGTTTCTTTGATATATTCTACTATTTTTCTGTTCCCCATTTCATTTATTTTTGCCCTGATCTTCGTTATTTCTTTCTTTCTGCTAAATTTGGACTTAGTTTGTTATTATTTTTCTACTTCCTTGAGGTATAAAGTTAGGCAGTTCATTTGAGATCTTTCTTGTTTCTTAATGTAGGCAATTATCCCTACAAATTTCCTTCATAGAACTGCTTTTGCTGCAGCCCATAAGTTTTGGTATGGTGTATTCTCATTTTCATTTGTCTTAAGTTATGCTTTTATTTCTGTTTTGATTTCTTCTCTGGCCTTTTGGTTGTCTGGTAACATGTTGCTTACTCTCCATATATTTGTGAACTTTCCAGTTTTTTTCTTATAATTAATTTCTAGTTTCATATCATGTGATCATAAAAGATGCATGATATGATTTAAATCTTCTTAAATTTATTAGGATGTTTTGTGGCCTAACATTTGATATGTCCTAGAAGCGTTCCATGTGTGCTAGCAAAAAATGTCTGTTCTGCTGCTGTTGGATGGAATGTTCTGTATATGTTCATTAGGTCCATCTGGTCTAATGTATAGCTTAGTCCAATGTTTTTTCATTACTTTTCTGTCTTGATGATCTATCCATTGAAAATGTGGTATTGAAATCCCATGCTATCATTTTATTGTTGTCTATTTGTCCCTTCAGATCTGTTAATATTTGCTTTATATATTTAGGTGTTCTTATGTAATGATAATGTGTTTTCAATTTCAAATTCCACTTGGTCATTGCTGGTTATAGAAAAGTGGTTGAATTTTACATGTTCACTTTGCCATAATCAACCTTGTTATAACCATCTATTAGTTTCAGGAGATTTCATATTTCCTACCTAGGCAATTATGTCATCTAGGAATAAAAACAGTTTTATTTTCTCCTTATCTGGGATTTTTTAGACCAATATTTATTGTAACATTACTGTATTGCAAGATGTTGTTATAAAGGCTTTACTTGAACTACCTCACTGAATTCTCACAAATCTTTATAAGTATGCTATCATCTCCATTGCTCTAGAGTTTAGAAGCCCAGAGAGACTAAATAAGTTGCTCAAGTTCACATGGTATTGAAGTCAGGATTTGTTTGTCTGACTCTATGTTCTTCCCGACTACATTAGTCTGTATTGCCTTCTAAAATTCTTATAAGTTATAGTATTAAAAGAAGTACGAAACTTTTTACTTAAGTTAGTCTCCAAATATAGCCACTAATTAATGGGCAAGTTTTCTGGATTTCATTTAAGGGTGCCCCACACACATACAATAAAAACCCCATAAACTAACAAAATAAATAGAAAATCTTACAATGAATTAGATTAGTACAAGAAACAGGTTAAAACTGTTATTATTTATATATTTAACAATTAAAATTGAGGGTGATTACTATAAAACATTTATGGGAAAAAATCAAAGTTAGCTTAAATAACTGGAGAAATATACCATATTCATGAATGAGAGAAATCAATATTATTACATCAATTTGTATATTGATCTAGAGATTAAATGCAATTCCAATCTTATTGCCTGCAATAGTTTTGTAGGTATTGATGGAATCATACAGAAATCTATACAAAAAGACAAAGAAAATAGAATAGCCAAAACAATTTTTCAAAAGAAGAACAATGTCAGAGGACTCACAATATATGATTTCAAGGCTTACTATAAATCTTCAGTTTTAAAGACAATGTGGAATTGGTGAAAGGAAGACACATAAAGTAATAGAACAGAACAGATGAGAGAGATATCCGTAATATAGGTCAACTGATATTTAGCAAAGGTGAAACCATGATCAATGGAGAAATTATATTCTTTTCAAAAAATGATACAGAAACAATTGGAGATCCATATGCAATAAATAAACAAACAAACAAAAAAGAAAACCTTTATACCTACTTTGTACCATATACAAAAATTAACTCAAAATGTAATAAAAACCCAATGTAAAAACTAAACTGGATAATACTTGTAGAAGAAAATATAGGAGAAAATGTTTGTAATCCTGGGTTAGACAAAGGTTTCTTTTTTTTTTTTTTTTTTTAAGATTTTTTAAAATTTATTTATCTGAGAGAGAGAGAAAGAAAGAGAATGAGCAGACTCCCTGCTGAGCAGGGAGCCCAGTGTAGGGCTTGATCCCAGGACCCTGGGATCATGACCTGAGCCAAAGGCAGACACTTAACTGACTGAGCCACCCAGGTGCCCTAGACAAAAGTTTCTAATATAAAACACAAAAGCACAATCCATATATGATAATACTGATAAATTTGACTTCATCAAAACATAAAAATTCTATGCTGAACAAGATACTATGAAAAGGTTAGAAAGCTAAACCACAGATATACAGAAAATATCTGTGAATCAGATACACAATAAAGGACTTGTATTCAAAATATACCAATAACTTTTAAACAACACAAATATAAGTAAAAAATCCAATTACAAAAAAAGGTAAAATTTTTAACAGAAACTTCACCAAAGAAAATATACAGATGGAAAAAAGCTTAAAAAATGACCCTCAGGAATGAAAATAAAACTAAAAACATCCAAATTGGAAATGAAGTATAATTATATTCTCATATGACATTATCTTGTATATAACATACATTAAGGAAGACACACACACACACAATTAGAACTAATAAATAAGTTCAGCAAGGTTGCAAGATATAAGATCAGTATATAAAAAAAAATTGCACTTCAATATACAACAAAAAAGAATCTAAAAATGAAATTAAGAAAAATACCATTTAGAAAAGCATCAAAAATAATAAATTTTAGGAACATAATTAACAAAAGAAGTGCAAACTTATACACTGAAAACTACAAAATATTGTTGAAAGAAATTAAAGCAGATCTAAATAAATGGGAAGACATTCTATGTTCATGGATTGAAAAACTTAATATTGTTAAGATGGCAATACTCCCCAAACTGATCTACAGATTCAACCCAATCCCTATCAAACTCCCAGATGTGCTTTTTTTTCCTTCCAGAAATGACATACCTAAAATTATTTTAAAATTTAAGGGGCTCATAATAGCCAGAACTACCTTGAAAAAGAATGAAGTTGGGGGACTCACACTTTCTTTTTTTAAAACTTACTACAAAACTATAGTAACCAAAACAGTCATACTGACATAAGAACAGACATAGATCAACAGAATAAAACTAAATCTAGAAATAACCCCTCATATTTATAGTCAATTTATTACAGCAACTCAATTAGAAAATAGTAGTTTTTTCAACAAATGGTGCTAAGACTAATAAATATCCACATACAAAAGAATGAAATTGGACTCTTGCCTAATACCAGATATAAAAACTAATTCCAAGCTGACCAAAGACCTAAATATAAAAGCTAAAAGTATAAAAATTTTGGAAGAAAATATCCGAGTGAATCTTCATAACCTTTGATTAGGCAATGGTTTTATAGATATGAAACCAAAATAAAAAATAGAAAAAAAGCACTTCATCAAAATTTAAAACTTTTGTGCTTCAAAGGATACCATCATGAAACTAAAAAGACAACCTACAGAAAGGGAGAAAATTTTCTAAATCATATATCTGATAAGAAACTTGCTTCTAGAATATATAGAGAACTATTATATATTATACCCCAATAAGAAAAAGGACAAATACTATTTTTTTAATGGGCAAAGGATCTAAATAAATATTTCCTCCAAAAAAGATATAAAAATGGGTAATAAGCACATAAAATACTATTCAACATAATTAGCTATAGAGAAATGCAAATCAAAGCCACAATGAGATACCACTTCGTACCTACTAAGATGACTATAATCAAAGGCAAACAATTACAAGTGTTGGCAAGGATGAGAATTGAAACCTTCATATACTGGTGGTAAGGAAATAAAAATGTTACAACCTGATGCCACCAGAAAACAGTCAGGTAGTTTCTCATGTGCTTAATACAGAGTTATCATATGATCCAAAAATTTCACTATCAGGTATATACCCAAGGTAAATAAAAACATATGCCTACACAAAAATTTGTATTAAAATGTTCATCAGAATTATCCATAATAGCGAAAAAATAGAAACAACTCAGATGTCCATCAACTTATAAATGGATAAATAAAATATGGTATATCCATACAACAGAATTGCCCATAAAAAGGAATGAAGTACTGATACATGCTACACATGGATGAACCTTGAAAACATCATGCTAAGTTAAAGAAGCCAGTCACAAATTCCACATACTGTATGCTTCCATTTATATCTAATATTCAGAATAGGCAAATCTGTAGAGACAGAAAGTATATTAGTAATTGCCTAATTTGGAGAAAATGGAAATGTTTTAAAATTGATTGTGATGGCACAAATTTGTGTACCTTCTAAACATCATTAAAATGTATGCTTTAAGTGGGTGAAATGTTGCTAGCAAAGGAAAACTAAAACAACCTTAGATATTCTTCTTTGACAAGAAAAATGGGGGAAGGAAAAGATAATCTGTAGTAGTGATTTAATAGGCAGATTCAAACACAAAAGTCAAACCCTCTAAGGATGTTCTGGTGTTCTTTTGGAACTCCATGTGTAAAATATCACAAAAACGTTGGAGTGATTTAGAAAAACTAAGGCTTTTTTTCATGCTGCCTATACTTCAGACAAAGTCATCAATGGAATGCAGAGTAAATTTGATTTTGTTTTTCAGTAATGGGAGCATTTCTTTAAAAGCATCAAATCTACACTTCCATCTTGCAGAAAGTGCCATGCCTAATTGTTTTTCTATGAAAGGGATTTCCTGGATATACAAAGCTATAGTTTTCACTGGGTCTAACATACATTTGGATGATCCTTTGGCAAGATCCCACTTTTTCTCTCCCTAGTCCTACCCTGACAGTGTTTGCAAGAAGCAGAGGAGATAGGAGAAAATAGCTTATGTTCACTGTGCTCTTAACTCTTTTCAATTCACCACCTATTTCAAGGTTAACCACTACAAGAAAGAAAAGCAGAAAGAACCCACTTCCCCAAATCAAGTTACCTTCCTGCATTTTACCACCTAACTATAATATCTGATTCTTACTAACAAGACATTCTCCAGATATAATCTACATCACTTACAAAAATCCATCTTGCTTAAGCTTGACCTTAGAGCAGAGATTGCAAAACTAGTGGGCCTTGGAATTATGTATTGCCACAATACAATTAACAGGGTTGTGGTTTTATTTTGTTTTACTTTTTTTAAGATTTTATTTATTTATTTGAGAGAGAGAGAGAAAATAAGTGGGAGGGAGAGGGAGAGAGAATCTGAGGCAGACTCCACACTGAGCACTGAGCCTGACACTGGGCTCAATCCCACAACCGCGAGTCCGTGACCTGAGTCAAAATCAAGAGTCTGCTGCTTAACTGACTGAGCCACCCAGGCGCCCCTATTTTATTTTGTTTTAAACTGATTTAGCTGTCTATACTTAGAAAACCATTTTACATTAAAATCTGTATTTCTGAGTTCTTTTGAGAAATTGCAATGTCTGACAAAACAGGGCCTGAATTCACGCAGAACAATAATTGACTGAAGATGAGTAGAGACCAACCCTTTAGACTAAGCTTATGCTCTCCATTTCAGTAATTGTTAGTTAGCATGTTTTCTTGTTAACTCTTGGCCAAATACCTCATGGAGAGTAATACTGGAAAGTTTCGGAAAAATTTCACACACCAATTAAGTGTATATCCAAGCCTTGGAGACATAATTTCAGCTGGACATTTTGTACATGTTATCTTTTGACCTGTTAATATTCCTGAAAAACACTTACCTATATTTGGAAGTTGGATACAAAAGTCCAACAACTACAGTATATTTGAAATTCCTTATAAAATGAATTTTTCAAAAGGAAAATGTCATTGCTCATCAGGAGTTTTGGAGACTCAAGTGACCTCTTTCCACATAAGACTTTGGGGAAAAAATGTTTAAAAGAGGAGAGGGAAGAAGACTAAAATTTCGCTGAACACCAATGTCCACATCATGTAGCATTTGGTACTTTAATGTGTCATCCCATTTAATCTATTATTTTCACTTTACAATGGAGTATGTCCTTTACAGAATAGATACAAGAGATATTAAGTGACTTGCCCAATAACATCAAGCCAAGATTCAAAACTAAGTCTGTCTCCATATTTTATACCTTACTCAATAAATCATGCTATTTGCCATCTTTTAAATTTTTCCATAGGATTAACTGACATTCTACTTTTTTCATATACTAATTCATTCAATAATGATTTACGGAATGCTGTACTTACTGTACATCAGTCTAGGAAAACAAACACAAAGGCTCTAGACAGTATCCCCAGGGTCCAGCAGAGTACATAGCTCCACAGGCACTTAAGACATATTTGTTGAGGGGGGGAGGAGCAAGATGGAGGAGGAGTAGGAGACCTGGATTTCATCTGGTCTCAGGAATTCAGCTGGATAGGGATCAAACCATTCTGAACACCTACAAACTCAACAGGAGATCGAAGAAAAGAATAGCAACAACTCTCTGAACACAAAAGCGACCACTTTCTGGAAGGTAGGATGTGCGGAGAAGTGAATCCGAGGCAATATTCGGGAGGATAGACGGCGGGGGAGGGGGCCTCCGGCAGCTGCTTCTGGCAAGTGATAGAGCCGTGGAGCACAAAATCGGAACTTTTAGAAGTCTGCTCTGCTGAGGGGCGTCGCTCCAGTGGCTAATCGGGGGGTGGAACCCTCGTGGGACAGTGTGGTCTCAGGACCCTCGGGGTCACAGAAAGACCAAGGTTGCCTGAGTGTGGCAGAGCTCCCAGGTATCGGAGCAGGGAAGCCGGCTGCAGAGACGGAGCCAAGGCGTGGACTCTCAGCTCAGGTTGCCATAAACCGTGATCCGTGGCACATTCAGGCCACTGCTCCTCCAGCAGGGACCCAACAAGCGGCAGATCTGGGGAGACTCCCCTTCCTCCCCCAGAGGAGCAGTGCAGGAGCGCACTGCAGGGATCTGCTGGGTTTGGAGACTCCACATGGGGTCCTAGCCACAGATAGAAATGCTCGGTCACGGTCCGGGTGAGCACGGAGTGCGGCTGGATACCAGGGAGACAGGAGTGACTGACTGCTTTTCTCTGGGGGCTCACTGAGGAGTGGGGCCCCGAGTTCTCAGCTCCTCCAGGGCGGAGATTGGGAGGCCGCCATTTTCACTCTTGGCCTCCAAAGCTGTATGGAAAGCTTGGAACAAAAGCTCCTGGGAGTAAACCCAAGCAGATTACTTAACCCAGACCGGCAAGGGTGGGGCAATTCCGCCTCCGGCAAAGACATTTGGGAACCACGGCAACAGGTCCCTCCCCCAGAAGATCAGTGAGAACAGCCAGCCAAGACTAAGTTTACCAATCAATGAGAACGGCAGAACTCCAACACTGGAGAATACTGCACATAGAATTCATGGCTTTTTTACCATGATTCTTTAGTCTTTCAAAGTTAATTTTTTTATCTATCTTTTTTTTTAACTTTTCTTTTTCCCTTTTTCAACCAACATCTTATCAATCCCTTTTTTAAAAAACATATTTTTCATTTTTAGAGTCATATTCTATCCCTTCATAGTAGTTACCCTTATTTTTGGCATATATATATAAGTTGTTCTCTCTTTAAAATTTTGAGATAGTTTCTTCTAACAGACCAAAATATACCCTAAATCTCTAGTGTATGGTATTGTTCTACTCTCCTGCCTGATCACATTCTCTCCCTTTTTTTTTCTTTTTTTTTTTTAAATCCTCTTCTTTCTTTTTTCAACCAACTTCTTATCAATTCCTTTTATAAAATTTTTTATAATTTTCATCTTTACATTCATATTCCATCCCTTCATCATATCAACCCTTATTTTTGTACATATATAAGTTTTTCTTTCTTTAAAATTTTGGGAGGCACTTTCTTCTAACAGACCAAAATACACCCCAAATCTAGTGTGTGGCACTGATCTACGCACCAGCCTGATCATATTTGAACATATTCTGGTTTTTTTGTTTTGTGCTGTTTTTGTTTGTTTTTATCTTTTTCTTTTTCTTTCTCTTTTTTTTTTTTTTTTTCTTTTTCTTTTTTCTATCTTTCCCTTTCTTTTGCCCCGGCTTCAGGTCTTTTCTGAATTGTTTAGAGTATATTTTTGGGGGATGTTGTAATCCTGTTAGCATTTTGTTCTCTCATTCATCTACTCTCCTCTGGACAAAATGACAAGACGGAAAAAATCACCTCAACAAAAAGAACAAGAGGTAGTACTGAATGCTAGGGACCTACTCAATATGGACATTAGTACGATGTCGGATCAAGAGTTTAGAACCATGACTTTAAAGATACTACCTGGGCTTGAAAAAAACATGGAAGTTATTAGAGAAACCCTTTCTAGAGAAATAAAAGAACTAAAATCTAACCAAGTCGAAATCAAAAAGGCTATTAATGAGATGCAATCAAAAATGGGGGCGCTAACTGCTAGGATAAATGAGGCAGAAGAGAGAATCTGTGATATAGAAGACCAAATGATGGAAAATAAAGAAGTTGAGAAAAAGAGAGATAAACAAACTGGATCACGAGGGCAGAATTCGAAAGATAAGCGACACCATAAGACAAAACAACATTAGAATAATTGGGATCCCAGAAGAAGAAGAAAGAGAGAGGGGGCAGAAGGTATATTGGAACAAATTGTAGCAGAGCACTTCCCTAATTTGGGGAAGGAAACAGGCATCAAAATCCAGGAGGCACAGAGAACCCCTCTCAAAATCAATAAAAATAGGTCAACACCCTGACATCTAATAGTAAAACTTACGAGCCTTAGAGACAAACAGAAAGTCCTGAAAGCAGCTCGGGAGAGAGATATGTAATCTACAATGGTAGAAACATTAGATTGGCAACAGACCTATCCACAGAGACCTGGCAGGCCAGAAAGGACTGGCAGGATATCTTCAGAGCACTAAATGAGAAAAATATGCAGCCAAGAATACTATATCCAGCTAGGCTGTCATTGAAAATAGAAGGAGAGATAAAAAGCTTCCAGGACAAACAAAAACTAAAGGAATTTGCAAACATGAAACCAGCCATACAAGAAATATTGAAAGGGGTCCTCTAAGCAAAGAGAGAGCCTAAAAGCAACATAGACCAGAAAGGAACACAGACAACATACAGTAAGAGTCACCTTACAGGCAATACAATGGCACTAAATTCCTATCTTTCAATAGTTACCCTGAATGTTAATGGGCTACATGCCCCAATCAAAAGACACAGGCTATCAGATTGGATAAAAAAAACAAGACCCTTGATATGCTGTCTGCAAGAGACTCATTTTAGACCCAAAGACACCCCCAGATTGAAAGTGAGGGGGTGGAAAACCATTTACCATGCTAATGGACACCAAAAGAAAGCTGGGGTGGCAATCCTTATATCAGATAAATTAGATTTTAAACCAAAGACTGTAATAAGAGATGAGGAAGGACACTATATCCTACTTAAAGGGTCTATCCAACAAGAAGATCTAAAAATTGTAAATATCTATGCCCCTAACATGGGAGCAGCCAATTATATAAGCCAAATAATAACAATAGCAAAGAAACACATCGACAACAATACAATAATAGTGGGGGACTTTAACACCCCCCCCACTGAAATGGACAGATCATCTAAGCAAAAGATCAACAAGAAAATAAAGACTTTAAATGACCCACTGGACCAAATGGACTTCACAGACATATTCAGAACATTCCATCCCAAAGCAACGGAATACACATTCTTCTCTAGTGCCCATGGAACATTCTCCAGAATAGATCACATCCTAGGTCACAAATCAGGTCTCAATGGTACCAAAAGATTGGGATCATTCCCTGCCTATTTTCAGACCACAATGCTTTGAAACTAGAACTCAATCACAAGAGGAAAGTCAGAAAGAACTCAAATACATGTAGGTTAAAGAGCATCCTACTAAAGAATAAATAGGTCAACCAGGAAATTAAAGAAGAATTTAAAAAATTCATGGAAACCAATGAAAATGAAAACACAACTATTCAAAATCTTTGGGATGCAGCAAAGGCAGTCCTAAGAGGAAAGTATATAGCAATACAAGCCTTTCTCAAGAAACAAGAAAGGTCTGAAGTACACAGCCTAACCCTACACCTAGAAGAGCTGGTGACAAAACAGCAAATAAAGCCTAAACCCAGCAGGAGAAGAGAAATAGTAAAGATCAGAGCAGAAATCAATGAAATAGAAACCAAAGGAACAGTAGAACAGATCAACGAAACTAGGAGCTGGTTCTGTGAAAGAATTAACAAGATTGATAAACCCCTGGCCAGACTTATCAAAAAGAAAAGAGAAATGACCCAAATCAACAAAATCATGAATGAAAGAGGAGAGATCACAACCAACACCAAAGAAATACAAACAATTATAAGAACATATTATGAGCAACTCTATGCCAGCAAATTAGATATTCTGGAAGAAATGGATGCATTCCTAGAGATGTATCAACTACCAAAACTGAACCAGGAAGATATAGAAAACCTGAACAGACCTATAACCACTAAGGAAATGGAAGCAGTCATCAAAAATCTCCCAAAAAACAAAAGCCCAGGGCCAGATGGCTTCCCAGGGGAATTCTACCAAACATTTCAAGAAGAATTAATACCTGTTCTTCTGAAACTGTTCCAAAAAATAGAAATGGAAGGAAAACTTCCAAACTCGTTTTATGAGGCCACCATTACCTTGATCCCAAAACCAGACAAAGACCCCATCAAAAAGAATTACAAACCAATATCCTTGATGAACATGGATGCAAAAATTCTCACCAAAATACTAGCCAATAGGATCCAACAGTACATTAAAAGGATTATTCACCAGGACCAAGTGGGATTTATCCCTGGGCTGCAAGGTTGGTTCAACATCCACAAATCAATCGAAGTGATACAATACATTACCAAAAGAAAGAACAAGAATCATATGATCCTCTCAATAGATGCAGAAAAAGCATTTGACAAAGTACAGCATCCTTTCTTGATCAAAACTCTTCAGAGTATAGGCATAGAGGGTCTGTACCTCAATATCATAAAAGCCATCTATGAAAAACCCACAGTGAATATCATTCTCAATGGGGAAAAACTGAGAGCTTTCCCCCTAAGGTCAGGAACACAGCAGGGATGTCTACTATCACCACTGCTATTCAACATAGTACTAGAAGTCCTAACCACAGCAATCACACAACAAAAGGAAATAAAAGACATCCAAATTGGCAAAGAAGAAGTCAAACTCTCACTCTTGGCAGATGATCTGATACTTTATGTGGAAAACCCAAAAGACTCCACCCCAAAAGTGCTAGAACTCATCCAGGAATTCAGTAAAGTGGCAGGATAAAAAATCAATGCACAGAAATCAGTGGCATTCCTATACACCAACAACAAGACAGAAGAAAGAGAAATTAAGGAGTCGATCCCATTTACAATTGCACCCAAAACCATCACATACCTAGGAATGAATCTAACCAAAGAGGCAAAGGATCTGTACTCAGAAAACTATAAAATATTCATGAAAGAAATGGAAAAACATTCCATGCTCATGGATTGGAAGAACAAATATTGTGAAGATGTCAATGCTACCTAGAGCAATCTACATATTCAATGCAATCTCCATCAAAATACCATCCACTTTTTTCAAAGAAATGGAACAAATAATCCTAAAATTTGTATGGAACCAGAAAAGACCCCGAGTAGCCAGAGGAATGTTGAAAAAGAAAAGCGAAGCTGGCGGCATCACAATTCCAGACTTCAAGCTCTATTACAAAGCTGTCATCATCAAGACAGTATGGTACTGGCACAAAAACAGACACATAGATCAATGAAACAGAATAGAGAGCCCAGCAATGGACCCTCAACTCTATGGTCAACTCATCTTCGACAAAGCAGGAAAGAATGTCCAATGGAAAAAAGACAGTCTCTTCAACAAATGGTGTTGGGAAAATTGGACAGCCACACACAGAAGAATGAAACTGGACCATTTCCTTATACCACACACAAAAATAGACTCCAAATGTTTGAAAGACCTAAATATGAGACAGGAGTCCATCAAAATCCTAAAGGAGAACACAGGCAGCAACCTCTTCGACCTCAGCCGCAGCAACTTCTTCCTAGAAACATCGCCAAAGGCAAGGGAAGCAAGGGCAAAAATGAACTATTGGGACTTCATCAAGATAAAAAGCTTTTGCACAGCAAAAGAAACAGTCAACAAAACCAAAAGACAACCGACAGAATGGGAGAAGATATTTGCAAATGACATATCAGATAAGGGGCTAGTATCCAAAATCTATAAAGAACTTATCAAACTCAACACCCAAAGAACAAAGAATCCAATCAAGAAATGGGCAGAAGACATGAACAGGCATTTTTCCAAAGAAGACATCCAAACGGCCAATAGACACATGAAAAAGTGCTCAACATCGCTCGGAGTCAGGGAAATCCAAATCAAAACCTCAATGAGATACCACCTCACACCAGTCAGAATGGCTAAAATTAACAAGTCAGGAAATGACAGATGTTGGCGGGGATGCGGAGAAACGGGAACCCTCCTACACTGTTGGTGGGAATGCAAGCTGGTGCAACCACTCTGGAAAACAGTATGGAGGTTCCTCAAAAAGTTGAAGATAGAGCTAGCATATGATCCAGCAATTGCACTACTGGGTATTTACCCCAAAGATACAAATGTAGGGATCTGAAGGGGTATGTGCACCCCGATGTTTATAGCAGCAATGTCCACAATAGCCAAACTGTGGAAAGAGCCAAGATGTCCTTCGACAGATGAATGGATAAAGAAGAGGTGGTATATATATACAATGGAATATTATGCAGCCATCAAAAGGAATGAATCTTGCCATTTGCAACGACATGGATGGAACTGGAGGATATGATGCCGAGTGAAATATGTCAATCAGAGAATGACGTATCATACGATCTCACTGATATGAGGAATTCTTAAACTCAGGAAAGAAACTGAGGGTTGCTGGAGTGGTGGGGGGTGGGAGGGATGGGGTGGC